>NW_027308337.1:0-124000 GCF_047496885.1 Scyliorhinus torazame | reverse complement strand
ATAGTATTGTATGGAGATTCGGCTTTGTCTTTTCATTTATGATCGAGTATAAAATTGTAAATTCTCTCTCCATTCCTGTCGTCTTTATAATGCTGAAGGAGAGACAGAGAATGTAGGACTGAAGATAGGAGAGGGAGTTGAGGACGAGAGAGGGGAGGAGAATGAGAGATAGGAATGATGAGTACAAATTCAGACTACTTCTCAGAGGATCGCAGTGACCGTTGCAATAAACCAAGCTTACTGATATCTAACATTAATGGAACACGTTGAGAATTATGTGAATCATTCCGCAGGAGCTGGTTTAGCACAGGGCTAAATCACTGGTTTTGAATGCAGACCAAGGCAGGCCAGCAGTATGGTTCAATTCCAGTACCGAGCATGCGCTGGGATGTGTCGACTCAGTGGTTTGCACAGTGACTTCATTTGAAGCCTACTTGTGACAATAAGGAATTTTCATTTCATTTTCAGGGTAATTAAACCATCAGCCACCACCATGTGTTCTGCTGACACATGTCACAGAGCAGCTTCAGCCTCTCTTCCTGACGCCATCTTCTGAAACCTGATGAAAAACTGAATTTTCTTTTGAGTTACATTTTCTGCAGACATTATAAAGACCACAGATTAAGTCCAAAATATCAATCATCTTAATTACACCAAGAAATACTCACCATTGGTCAATGAACTCTGAACGACATCAAATCCGTGCTGTTCTCGAGACTGACAGATGAAAACTCCGGCCAAGTTATGGTCTTTATTCGGTTAATGGATCGCCATGTCATGAAGTCATGTGGAGTGAATCCAGTCGCTCCGGGTATATCACCTGTACACACATTAGAACAAAAGGCAGCACCACTTTCCATGCGCGGGTATGGACATTTGCTTCTGCTTCATGGATTTCAAAATTGTCTTCCGATGTTTCACGTTTCCACTGGACTGTGGGAGGGACGCAATGTTACAGTTTCGGTGTATTCCCAATAAGCTCATGACGGCGTGCATGTAGTGGACAGTAAAGTGTGAACTTTGCTGAGATTCTGCACTTTGGGAAGTTCCCACTGGGTGAATACATGATGTTCCAGTATATCAGCAGTCACCGTTGTGGTGTTTGTTCTTGAGGGGAATTCATAGATACATAGAATACAGGAGCAGGAGGGGGCCTTTTGGCCCTTCGAGCCTGCCCCGCCATTCTTCGCGAGCATGGCTGATCATCCAACTCAATAGCCTAACCCTGCGCTCTCCCAAAAGCCTTTGATCCCAATCTAAACAAGTGCTATATCCAGCCGCCTCTTGAATATATTCAAAGTTTTCGCATCAATACTTCCTGTGGTAACAAATTCCACAGGTCCACCACTCTCTGTGTGAAGAAATTTCTCATTACCTCTGTCCGAAATAGTTTACTCTGAATCCTCAGACTGTGAATCCTGGTTCTGGACACGCCCATCATTGGTAACATCTTCCCTGCATCTTCCCTGGCTAGTCATGTTAGAATTTTATAAGTTTCTATGAGATCCCCAATCATTCTTCTGATCTCCAGCGAGAGCGATGCCAACCTAGTCAATCTCTCCTCATATGACAGTCCCGCCATCCCTGGAATCAGTCTGGTAAGTTCGCTGCACTCCCTCGAGAGCTAGAACATCATTTCCCAGATAAGGAGACCAAAACTGCACACTCCAAGTGTTGCCTCAACAAGGCCCTGCAGATTTACAGCAACACATCCCTGCTTCTATATTCGAAACCTCTTGCAATGAAGGCTAACATACCATTTGCCTTCTTTACCGCCTGCTGGACCAGCATGCTTACGTCCAGCAAATGGTGCACATTGACACCCAGGTCCCGCTGCACACTCCCCTCTCCCAATTTATAACCATTCAGGTCGTAATTTGCCTTCCTGTTTTTGCTTCCAAAATGAATAACCTCACACTTATCCAAATTATACTGCTTCTGCCATTGGTTTGCCCAGTCGCCAGACCTGTCCAGATCTTGTTGTAGGATCCCTGCATCCTCTTCACAATTCGTCATCGCACCTAATTTGGTATCATCTGCAAACTTTGTGATGTTACATTTTGTTCCCTCATTCAAATCATGAATATGTATTGTGAACAGCTGGGGTCCCAGCGCCTATCCCTGTGGTACACCATTAGTTATTGTCTGTCAATTTAAAAATGACCCATTAATCACTACTCTTTGTTTTCTCTCTGCCAAACAGTTGCCAAACCACCTTAATACATTTCCCCCAATCCCCTGCGCTTTAAACTTGCACAATAATCTCTTATGCGGAACGTTGTCAAAAGCCTTCTGAAAGTCCAAATATACCACATCGACCCTTGTCGACTGTACTGGTTCCCTCTTCAAAGAATTCCAACAGATTTGTCAAGCATGATTCATTAATCCATGCTGATCTGACTGATCCTGTCAGTGATTTATAAGTGTACCGCTATAAAGTCCTTGATAATGGATTCAAGCATTCTGCCCACTACCGATATTAGCCTTACAGGTCTATAATTCCCTGCTTTCTCTCTACCTCCCTTTTTGAATATCGGAGTGACGTAAGCTACCCTCCAATCTGCAGGGACAGTTCCAAGTCCATAGAATCCCGGAAGATGGCCACCAATGAATCCACTATTTCCAGAGCCACCTCTTTAAGCACTCCGGGATGCAGATTCGCGGGCCCTGATGATTTATCCGCCTTCAATCCCATCTGTTTTCCCAGCACCATTTCTCTACGAATGTTGGTCGCCCTCAGTTCTTCCCTCTCGCCTCACCTTTCATTCGTCAACATTTCTGGGATGTGATTTGTGTCCTCATTTGTGAAGACCCATTTGCTTTGACCAATTTGTTAAAAGTATCAATCATTACTAGCGTATGTATTTGGAACCGCCCCCCTCCCCCCAAAAAAACAAAGCGCAAAATAATCCACACAATGAATAAGTAAATTCTGTCAGGGTCCCTCTATGCGCCTAGTATATGCCAGTTCTCCTTTATGATTGTATCGGTCAATGCACTTCCGAGCATATATCAAGTATTTGTCAACATAATGCTTTCTGTGTTTCGCAAAATATGCTTCCAACGTAAGTTCTTTATTCTTTCTCCAGTTGTTGCTACTGCATGATGATCTCAGTCCTCAATAAATCGATAAATTACCTAGTTACGATCTGAGGTTGGCAACACGTATCGTCCGTCTTGAAGAACTCGTCCGTCACTGATGTCTAACTTGCTCTTCAACTTCTTCAATGTGATGAGAACGGGCAGATGCCTCTCTAATCTGTTTCAAATCAAAGATTACGTTTGGAATTGAATAATCGTTTACTTTGATGGTGACGTATCTGGACAATGTGCAGGTCCAGTCGGCAGTTAAGAAGGCGAATGAAGGCAAATTAAGAAGACAGCATTCATGGCAAGAGGGTTAGAATACAGGAACAGGGATGTACTTATGAGGCTGTATATGACTCTGGTCAGACCCCATTTGGAGTATTGTGAGCAGATTTTGGCACCGTATCTAAGGAAGAATGTGCTGGCCTTGGAAAGGGTACAAAGAAGGTTCACAAGAATTATCCCTGGAATGAAAAACTTGTCATATGAGGAACGGTTGAGGACTCTGGGTCTCTACTCGTTGGAGTTTACAAGGATGAGGGGGGATCTTATTGAAACTTACAGGCTATTGCGCGGCCTGGATAGAGTGATCGTGGAGAGGATGTTCCCACTTGTTGGAAAAACTAGAACCAGAACATACCATCTGAGACTAAAGGGACGACCCTTTGAAACTGAGATGACGAGGAATTTCTTCAGCCAGACGTTGGGGAATCTGTGGAACTCTTTACCGCAGAAGACTGTGGAGGCCAAATCATTGCGTGTCTTTAAGACAGATTTAGATAGGCTCTTGATTAATAAGGGGATCAGGGGTTATGGGGAAATGGCAGGAGAATCGGCATGAGAAAGTATCAGCCAGGATTGAATGGCGGAGCAAACTCGATGGGCCGAATGACCCATGCTCCTATGTCTTATGGCCTTATGGACAACACTGGTCTCTTGCTTTGCTAACTGATCTGCGGTTAGATTGGGGACGGTCAATGACGAGTCTTTACCTTAATTGCCCCATATTGTTGCCCTTGGGCGTTCTCGATTATATATTTTATTAATGTGGTTGACGCGAGAGGCTGTTTCCGATATCGGCAAAAAGTCAATCAGCCCTTTAGAAACATACATGCTGTCTGAAAGAATATCATGTGGTGGTGGGGGTAATATACCGTGTAGGTGACGACAAATGTTACTGCTGTTCATTAGACATTCTGAGCGCTGATGTCACTGGATAGATTCAATGTTCTTACCTCCAGCACCTGCCCTTGATTATTCTCCATATGATTGCAACATCCGGATTCCCTCACTCCATCATCAATCGAGGATCCGCCTATAAAATGTGAGTGGGTTTTTGTGTCTGTCAACAGTTCTCTGGTTTCTAATGTGCTATTGGGCACTATCCTACTTTGTTTAGGCAGAATCGGTCCCTTGGGACGAGGTGCAGCCAGAAACTGGCATTCCAGAGCTTCCCCGGCATTCCTGATATCTGCCAGGAAAGTGGGTTGAATACTTCTGTTAACGGGAGTGGCCTAACCTTGTAACGTTAACTCTCATCGGGCATTGTGATTCTGACTAATAATTCCATCTTTTATTCTTACATCTAATAATAATTTGAGGGGTGTCAGTTCTGCTAAAACAGTTAGTGGATTGAGGCCAAATATATAGGTAAAAATGTGGATTGCCCCGGAAATTGCCAGTGGCGTTCAAATGTGGAATATTCCTGTTGTATTGGACGTAAGGATGAGGACGCAGAAGCAGCCGGTCCCAGCCTCCCGGACCTTTCCTGTACAGACCGGCAGAGATAGTAGCGTCCATCACCGCTACCTGAATGTCAAAATGCAATTCTGGATTCGGTGTCTGTACGGCTGTCGCCTTGTTAGTTCACGAATGACCTGTGTGAACAGCTCAGTCCCATTCCAAAGGGTGTTCATTTTTTGTTAAATCAGACAACGGTGATGGTTTTTGTTCCAAAACTGTCCACGTGGTTTAGACACTATCATAACAGTCCTAAAAAACAATCTTAAGTATTTTAAATCGTGGGTAAAGGGAATTGTCAGGTGGTCTGTAGCTTTTTTCCTTTCTGTCTCTCGTTTCACACAGGACACCATAGCGGCTAAGACTGTGACCCGGATTTTCATTTCTACTAGAATGTTGGGTTAACCTTTTTTCACAGGATGGCGGGAAGGCCTCGCGAATCAACAAGGATATAGCAGTATTCCTCTCTCCTTACGTTTTGGAGGAAAGGGGCGTCCACATACTGAGCTAAAAATTCCGCTTTGGAATATGGAAATATTGTGAAATCCCTGAGGCACACATATGCAGGTGCACTGTTGACCCAGGAAGGTGGAAGGAAATTTGTATTGACCTCTTAAGGAAATTGACCAAAATCTATTACTGATATCTAAAACAGTAACATTTCGGTCCTGTGTAGTTCGTTATTACCAAACCTCGGGATTGCTCACAACAGCGGGGGATGTCACTGGGGCTGTGGTATTCACTTTTCGGTCGTCGATAGTTAGGGGCCAGGACTCATCCGGCGTCTTTACTGGCCAGATAGGTCTGTTCTTTGCTGAGGGTGGGGAAATAGGTCTCCCTGCCCCACTAATCCGGCAATTGCTTTCGGAACATTTTCTCCTGATTGTTAGGGCAACCAACATGACTTCTGAGCTTTGGTCCAGCCCCTCTACAGCGACCTCTCCTGACATTCCGCACTGTCATATTTGAGTTGGTTAGAAACCGGCTCTTAATTCCATAGCACATGTTACACCGAGAGATACCGTGACATTTTGCCCGGCTGAACGCGCAGTTGGCTCACGGTACACATTTGATCCATGAATATTCACACATAAATTGTGGATGATGCTTTTAACTCTCCATCCATTTGTCAAACAATGTAATTTGCGGTTTTGAAGGATAAATTAAACTTTCTCATTCGATCGAAATCTAAGTTGTGTTCGGTCCTGGAGATAAATCTATCAAGATAGCAGAAGGGAAAATAAATATGTCCTCCTATCTAAACTCCAAAGGGTCAGTTTCTGCACCTTGTTGCAAATAGCCGTTGAAACCGCTCAACATGATTTTCCTTTCAATGCACCATTCAATTCGGGGAGAACTGCTGGTGTTAAGTGTGGTGCGGGACCCTGCACTATCCCATAGACATTTGCTGGATGCTATGAGATTCTTCTTTCGTGCATATTGGTGCCATCCGAGCTCCTGCCGGCCCGTCCAAGAGCTGGTGAGTTTTCTCAGGACTTTGGGAATACTGGTTAGGTTGGCGAGGGTTTGGGAAAGAAGTGACGGAGACGGTCACAATTATAACTCCGGCCGGTTGACGCTAATCCTGGTGGCGTGGGATTTCTCCTATTTGTGGGTCCACCAGGGCTCCTATCTGGACCGGGTTTCTCGCGATAGGGAGGGGAATGTACCTTTAATATTATACCTCTGTGTCCGCCGTCATATGTTTCCAGATTCCCCTGATTCCCTGAAATGGAGCAACAACATTTTGCCATTTGGGGGCGATCCCCGTGGCCTGAGAATCCCTTTGCCGTGCTCCGCTTAAACGGTAGAAGAGCCATGTCACAGAGTGTGTTGAGTCAGGAGATTCCCAAGCTTTCTCGTCATCTTAGGCTGCATGTGAGACGAATGCATTAGTCAATCTTGTATCATTTGTGGTGCCCATGTCTTGTCACAATGAACAATTGTGTCGTTAAATGTGATCTCTCGAAACTCACCACAGTTGGCATTACAGAGATTGCTACAGTGATTCTCACCCTCTCCTTTCTTGTTATTCTTGTTCACTGTACACACCTCAATTCCTCTGCGTCACTGTGATATCCATGGCTGATTGTTAGATTTTAGTCAATGTCTGATGCAAATCCGGTCTCATTGAAAATAGTTAACTGCACCTGATTTTTCATTGCTCAGGTTGTTATTATTCCCTGAAGGACATTAGTGAACCAGCTGGAATTTAACCACAGCTGGGTTTTTACGACAATCGAAAAAGGTTTCATGACCACCATTTGGAATTTATTCCCAGACATTTATTGGATTCAATCCCTTCATAAACCCTGGTTGAATTCAAACGCGGACCCCTGACCATTTCCCTGGGTCCCTATATTACTACTACCTGCTATTTACGGTAATGGAAATCGGATCAGTCTCCTTGGACCCAAATTGTTTCCCTTGAGGCATCGCATACTGTAAAATAAGACTCATTGCAAGGTGTTCTCCCATAGTCTCTTTGGCAGCATCGCTTTGGCAACTGAGAGAGATCAGCGGCTGCAGGCGGAGCGAGGGGAGAGATTGAAATCTGAGATTCACCGCCTGGTATGTTACAACAATGGCTGTGAATGTGAGAACAATGGATTGGAATGATACAACAATGGCTGTGAATGTGAGAACAATGGATTGGAATGATACAACAATGTTTCCGAATCTGACAACAGTGGGTCGGAATGTTCCATCAATGGATGAAAATCTGAAACCAATCCCAGTTGATCAGAATCTGAGAACAAAAGACTGGAACGTTCCAACAGTAAACAGAGGTTTATTCGGCGCTCTTTACCAACTTTCCACATTTTATCAATGGATGTCATTGGAAAAACGGATCTATTTCACACTTCACCTTATTCAGGGGGGTTACTATCCCTTCCTTGCTGTTTTCGGTGTTCATGGTAAGTAATTCTATCTGTCTTTAAATTTTACAATTCATTCTTAAATACGGGATTTTGTTGTCAATTATATTTGAATGTGAAAATGCATTTTGTGAAGTTCAATTTGAAACATCTTTACCTCTCCATCAATGTAATTTCACTGATCTGTCCAATGTGAGCATCAAAAAAAGATAGTTCACAATCTCTGCAATTGCTTTCACATTGAGGGGAGTTCCGAACCCACATCATATCCAGTACCAAATCTGTATTATATCACCTTCAAAATATCAATTCCACAATTCGAAACCCCTTCACATATTCTCAAAATATGTCTTTGTTAAAGTAGAACTCGAGAGCTCCAATGCCATCAGCGAAACACTTCAGATGACCAACCTGTGTCGCGCACTGAACATCCATGCCTCTGTAATCTCAATTGTAAATCACAGAAAATCAGTTCAATCACCATTCTGAATAACGATGTGGAGATGCCGGCGTTGGACGGGGGTGGGCACAGTAAGAAATCTTACAACACGAGGGTAAAGTCCAACAGATCTGTTTCAAATCACTAGCTTTCGGAGCGCAGCTCCTTCCTTAGGCCCTTCCTCACCCGAGGAAGGAACTGCGCTGTGAAAGATAGTGATTCGAAACAACCAGGTGGACTTTAATCTGATGCTGTTAGACTTTATTCTGATGCAAGCATGGCGCACATATATTCCCTTTCGTGGTGCTCAGTGATTTTTTGCCATATTTAGAACACAGAACATAGACCAGTACAGCACAGAACTGGCCCTTTGGCTCTCGATGTTGTGCCGAAAAGTGTCCGAAACCAAGATCAAGCTACCCCACTCCCTGTCATTCTGGTGTGCTCCATGTGCCTTTCCGATAACCGCTTGAGAGCTCCTAAAGTGTCCGACTCCACTATCACAGCAGGCAGTCCATTCCACGCCCTAACCACACTCTGAGTGAAGAACCTACCTCGGAAATAGCTCCTATAGCTCCCACCCTGAAGCGTTTAGTTATGCCCCCTTGTAACCGCGACATCCACCCGAGGAAATATTTCTGCAACATCTATCCACTGACGGCTGTTCCTAGTCCCTTTTTGAAGTTAATTTACTTATATGTGTATCTCTTATTTTTCGCAAACTCCGGCGCTCTCTGTCACCAGGAGCCTGCACTGAGACTCTTACGTGGCTGGACGAAAGTGATTTAGAGCTGGGTAAAACAGCGAGTTCAAGTGGTGAGTTCTCACGTGTTATAAGGGGGTAACTGGTGATTAAACGATCTTCAATTGAAAGCTAAATCAGCCCTCAAATCGGGTAATTGAAAGCTACTCGTTTGGCCAGTAAAACAGGATGCAGCTGAGTAACACTCAACTGTATCAATTGGATTGTGCAATTGGTTTAATCCTGTTTCCAGAGCATTGCATTTTGAGGCCTACAAACAGGGAGGCCACTCAGTACTGTTTGTCTGCACTGTGAGTGCAACTTTTTCAGGACGAGAGTGTTTTACAGTTGAGTGGAAAATACAGAGCTGGGTGAAATTGGCAGACGGTGAAACAGAAATATCGGACGCAGAGCTGAGCAGATTATCGAACAGACCATGGGAATGTAAAGAGGTTTCATGATTCACTGACACAGTGTTCTGACCTGGATGAAGAGTGTCATCCCAGGAAGATATGATTTTCTTGGCGAATAAGGAATCTGTTCAAATTTGAAAATCCATTTTAAATTTCTTGTTATAAATTGTGTTCACATTGATATAATGGGGGAATATTAAAAATGTATTAAAAGTTGAAAAAAAGTAACATTTCATTTAACAAAGAGAGCTTGAGGGGCGCGTGGTGTGTTCTTCCGGCATGATGTAAGAGCTGATGGGCCCCATTGCGGTTCCTAGTGACCACATCTGGAGTAATTGTTGGTTGCTCTAGGAACTCCGGCTGAGGTTTGATGAGTTGGATTCTGAGCTTCAGACGTTGCGACAGATCAGCGAGGGGGAGAGGTACCTAGACACTGTGTTCCAGAAGGTAGTCACACCACTTAGGCTCACTACCTTGAATTCAGCCAGTGGTCAGGGACAGACAGGAGCGTGGGGCTGCTATTGTGGCAGGTCGAGAGTTACTAACTTCAGGCAGGGAGGTGCCTCAGCACTTGACGTTGACCAACAGATACGAGGTACTTGCTCAATTGTTGATGGGGACAAGGACTATAGGGAGAATGAGTTAGCTGACCACTGTGCCGTGGGACAGGAGGTAATTGAAGCGGGTAAGCAAAACGTCAAGTGGTAGCTGTAGGTGATTCAATGATTAGGGAGACAAAGAGCATCCTTTATAAACAGGCGCAAGGGTGCCACATGGTATGTTGGCTGCCCGGTGCCAGGGTGAGGGACATCTCTAACTGGCGTGAAATTATTTTGGAGTGGAAGGGGGAGGATTCAGTTTTAGTGGTTGACATTTGAATGGACAACATAGTAAAGACAAGGAAAGAGGATCGGTTTGTGCATTATCAGGAACTAGAAACAAAAGAAACGAACAGGTCCTCAAGGGTTCTAATCTCTGGATTACTACCCTAGGCATCCGCAAATGGGCACAGGAATGAGAAAATTAGGGAAGTAAACACGCGGCAAAACGAGTGGTGCAGGAAAGTGGGGTTCCATTTCATGCGGCATTGGCATCAGTATGTTGACAAGACGGATATGTTCCGTTGGGATGGCGTCCACCTGAATTGGACTGGGAACATGTTACCAGCGGGAAGGGAAAAATAGGGCGGTCACCAGGACTTTAAACAAGCAAATAGCGGGGAAGGGTAAAACTACAAGATATATAATGGTTAACGGGAACCAGGACAGCAGGTCAGCATGTGAGAAGAAGATAGAGATTAATAGAACAAACAGTCAGGGCTAGCCTATCTGCTGCGAAGGCAGAAGGACATGGAATAAAAATGTAAGGTGACTGGTGGAGCGAAAGTTGTGGATGAGGCACATTGTTACCAGAGACAAATGAAAGACGTCAGAATGTGTTAAAAGCATATTGCGCAAAAAAATCTTCAAAGTGAAAGACAAAGCAGTCGGACATATTTGGAAACCCTCTGCCTGAATCCACGCAGTATTCGGAATAAGGTCAATGAGCTGACAGCACACATAGATACAAAAGGGGTATGATTTGACGGATCACTGAAACATGGTTGCAGGAGGACCGGGACTGGAAGTTAAATGTCCAAGGGAACTCAGTATTCCGAAAGGACAGACAGAATAGTACAGGAGGTGGAGTTGCTGTATTGGAGAAAGATGACATCAAGGCTGTATTAAGAAATAACATTGGTACAAAGGGTCAAGATGCTGATTTGATTTGGGAGGAAACAAAACAAAATCAAAGGAAACACTCATAGAACATAGAACATAGAACAATACAGCGCAGTACAGGCCCTTCGGCCCACGATGTTGCACCGAAACAAAAGCCATCTAACCTACACTATGCCATTATCATCCATATGTTTATCCAATAAACTTTTAAATGCCCTCAATGTTGGCGAGTTCACTACTGTAGCAGGTAGGGCATTCCACGGCCTCACTACTCTTTGCGTAAAGAACCTACCTCTGACCTCTGTCCTATACCTATTACCCCTCAGTTTAAAGTTATGTCCCCTCGTGCCAGCCATTTCCATCCGCGGGAGAAGGCTCTCACTGTCCACCCTATCCAACCCCCTGATCATTTTGTATGCCCCTATTAAGTCTCCTCTTAACCTTCTTCTCTCCAACGAAAACAACCTCAAGTCCATCAGCCTTTCCACATAAGCTTTTCCCTCCATACCAGGCAACATCCTGGTAAATCTCCTCTGCATCCGCTCCAAAGCCTCCACGTCCTTCCTATAATGCGGTGACCAGAACTGTACGCAATACTCCAAATGCGGCCGTACCAGAGTTCTGTACAGCTGCAACATGACCTCCCGACTCCGGAACTCAATCCCTCTACCAATAAAGGCCAACGCTCCATAGGCCTTCTTCACAACCCTATCAACCTGGGTGGCAACTTTCAGGGGTCTATGTACATGGACACCTAGATCCCTCTGCTCATCCACAAGTCCAAGAACTTTACCATTAGTCAAATATTCCGCATTCCTGTTATTCCTTCCACAGTGAATCACCTCACACTTCTCTACATTAAACTCCATTTGCCACTTCTCAGCCCAGCTCTGCAGCTTATCTATATCCCTCTGTAACCTGCTACATCCTTCCACACTATCGACAACACCACCGACTTTAGTATCGTCTGCAAATTTACTCACCCACCCTTCTGCGCCTTCCTCTAGGTCATTGATAAAAATGACAAACAGCAACGGCCCCAGAACAGATCCTTGTGGTACTCCACTTGTGATTGTACTCCATTCTGAACATTTCCCATCAACCACCACCCTCTGTCTTCTTTCAGCTAGCCAATTTCTGATCCACATCTCTAAATCACCCTCAATCCCCAGCCTCCGTATTTTCTGCAATAGCCTACCGTGGGGAACCTTATCAAACGCTTTGCTGAAATCCATATACACCACATCAACTGCTCTACCCTCATCTACCTGTTCAGTCACCTTCTCAAAGAACTCAATAAGGTTTGTGAGGCATGACCTACCCTTCGCAAAGCCATGCTGACTATCCCTGATCATATTATTCCTATCTAGATGATTATAAATCTTGTCTCTTATAATCCCCTCCAAGACTTTACCCACTACAGACGTGAGGCTCACCGGTCTATAGTTGCCGGGGTTGTCTCTGCTCCCCTTTTTGAACAAAGGGACCACATTTGCTGTCCTCCAGTCCTCTGGCATTATTCCTGTAGCCAATGATGACATAAAAATCAAAGCCAAAGGTCCAGCAATCTCTTCCCTGGCCTCCCAGAGAATCCTAGGATAAATCCCATCAGGTCCCGGGGACTTATCTATTTTCAGCCTGTCCAGAATTGCCAACACCCCTTCCCTACGTACCTTAATGCCATCTATTCTACTAGCCTGGGGCTCAGCATTCTCCTCCACAACATTATCTTTTCCTGAGTGAATACTGACGAAAAATATTCATTTAGTATCTCGCCTATCTCTTCAGACTCCACACACAATTTCCCATCCCTGTCCTTGACTGGCCCTACTCTTTCCCTAGTCATTCGCTTATTCCTGACATACCTATAGAAAGCTTTGAGGTTTTCCTTGATCCTTCCTGCCAAATACTTCTCATGTCCCCTCCTTGCTCGTCTTAGCTCTCTCTTTAGATCCTTCCTCGCTACCTTGTAACTATCCATCGCCCCAACTGAAACTTTACACCTCATCTTCACATCGGCCTCCTTCTTCCTTTTAACAAGATATTCCACTTCCTTGGTAAACCACGGTTCCCTCGCTCGACGCCTTCCTCCCTGCCTGACCGGTACATACTTATCAAGAACACGCAGTAGCTGATCCTTGAACAAGCCCCACTTATCCAGTGTGCCCAACACTTGCAGCCTACTTCTCCACCTTATTCCCCCCTCCCCCCAAGTCACGTCTAATGGCATCATAATTGCCCTTCCCCCAGCTATAACTCTTGCCCTGCGGTGTATACTTATCCCTTTCCATCATTAACGTAAACGTCAACGAATTGTGGTCACTGTCCCCAAAGTGCTCTCCTACCTCCAAATCCAACACCTGGCCTGGTTCATTACCCAAAACCAAATCCAACGTGGCCTCGCCTCTTGTTGGCCTGTCAACATATTGTTTCAGGAAACCCTCCTGCACACACTGTACAAAAAACGACCCATCTATTGTACTCGAACTATATCTTTTCCAGTCAATATTTGGAAAGTTAAAGTCTCCCATAATAACTACCCTGTTAACTTTCGCTCTTATCCAGAATCATCTTCGCCATCCTTTCCTCTACATCCCTAGAACTATTAGGAGGCCTATAAAAATAACTCCCAACAGGGTGACCTCTCCTTTCCTGTTTCTAACTTCAGCCCATACTACCTCGGAAGAAGAGTCCCCATCTAGCATCCTCTCCGCCACCGTAATACTGCTCTTGACTAGCAGCGCCACACCTCCCCCTCTTTTGCCTCCTTCTCTGAGCTTACTAAAACACCTAAACCCCGGAATCTGCAACATCCATTCCTGTCCCTGCTCTATCCATGTCTCCGAAATGGCCACAACATCGAAGTCCCAGGTACCAACCCATGCTGCTAGTTCCCCTACCTTGTTTCGTATACTCCTGGCATTTAAGTAGACACACTTCAAACCACCTACCTGAACACTGGCCCCCTCCTGCGACGTCAAATCTGTGCTCCTGATCTCTATACTCTCATTCTCCCATACCCTAAAACTACAATCCAGGTTCCCATGCCCCTGCTGCAATAGTTTAACCCCCCCCCGAAAAGAGCACTAACAAATCTCCCCCCCCCCCAGGATATTTGTGCCCCTCTGGTTCAGATGTAGACCATCCTGTCTGTAGAGGTCCCACCTTCCCCAGAAAGAGCCCCAGTTATCCAGAAATCTGAATCCCTCCCGCCTGCACCATTCCTGTAGCCACGTGTTTAAATGCTCTCTCTCCTCCTATTCCTCATCTCACTATCACGTGGCACGGGCAACAACCCAGAGATAACAACTCTGTTTGTTCTAGTTCTGAGCTTCCATCCTAGCTCCCTGAAAGCCTGCCTGACATCCTTGTCCCCTTTCCTACCTATGTCGTTAGTGCCAATGTGGACCACGACTTGGGGCTGCTCTCCCTCCCCCCTAAGGACCCGGAAAACACGATCCGAGACATCACGTACCCTTGCACCTGGGAGGCAACATACCAAACGTGAGTCTCTCACGCTCCCACAAAATCTCCTATCTGTGCCCCTGACTATAGAGTCCCGAATTACTAATGCTCTGCTCCTCTCCCCCCTTCCCTTCTGAGCAGCAGGGACAGACTCCGTGCCAGAGGCCTGTACCCCATGGCTTACCCCTGGTAAGTCCCCCCCCCCCCCACAAGTATCCAAAGCGGTATACTCTTTGTAAGGTCAATCAATCGACAGCACAACTGGACACAAATGGGTATGATTTGGAAGTGATCACCTAGAAATGATTAGAACAAAGAACAATACGGCACACGAACAGGCCATTCGGCCCTCTAAACCTGTACCGGTCATGATACCAACATTTACCAAACCCCTCAGTACTTCCTTGTGCCCTGTCCCTTTATACCCATCCTATCCATGTTTTTGAAAGTTGCCTTTTGAACGCCGTTAATGTATTTGCTTTCACGACCTCCGCTGACAACGCGTTCCAGGCACTCACCACCATCTGCGTAAAAAACCTGCTTCGCACGTATCCTCTACACGTTGCCCCACGGACCTTAAACCTATGTGCCATGGTGCCTGACCCGGCCACCATGGGAAAGAATGCCTGCCGAAGCACTCTATCCATGCTCCACATAATATTGTAGAGCTCTATCAGGTCACCCCTAACCCTCCGTCTTTCTAATAAAAACAGTCTATTCAGCATCTCCGCTTGGCTAAGTTCCTCCAGACAAGGAAAACTCCTGGTAATCCTCCTCTGCACCCTGTCCAAAACCTCCACATACTTCTGTAATGTGGCATCCAGAATTGTGTGCAATATTCCAATTGCGGCCTTACCAAGGATCTATCCATGACTTGCTAGTTTTTATACCAAATGCCACGTCCAATGAAGGCAAGCATTCCATATGATTTATTGGCTACGTTGTCCACTTGTGTTGCCACTTTCAAAGATCTCTGGACCTGTATGCCCAGAGCTCTCTAACTTTCTATATTCCTCAGAGTTTTGCTATTTACTGCATATTTCCACTCTATGTTACACCTACCGGAATGCATTAATTAGCATTTATCCAAAATAAAATCCATTTACCATTTACCTATCCAATCTCCAATCCATATATATCCTGCTGTATCCTCTGACAATCCTCATCATTATCTGCCACTTCACAAAACTTGGTGTCATCCACAAACTTACTCATCAGACCAGCTACATTTTCGTCCAAATCGTTCATATATACCTCAAACAACAGGTCCCAGCACAGTTCCCTGTGGAGCACCGCGGGTCATTGCCTTCCATTCAGAAAAAAAAACCTTTCACTGCTACCCTCTGCCATCCGTGACCGAGCCAGTTCTGTATTCATCTTACCACCTCATCTCAGATCCCGGATGACTTCACTTTTTGTACCAATCTGCCATGAGGCACCTGGTCAAATGTTTTTTTTTAATAAATTTAAAATACGCAATGCATTTTTATCTAATTAAGGGACAATTTAGAATGGTCAATCCACCCACCCTGCACATCGTTTGGGGGGAAAAACACACGGGACGTATGTGCGAACTCTACACAGACAGTGGCCTATAGCCGAGATCGAACCTGGGACCACGGCATTGCGAGGCAGTAATGCTAATCACTGTGCCACCGTGCTGTCCTTTGTCAAAGGTTTTACTGAAATCCATGAAAACTACATTCACCGCCCTCCCCTCATGAATCATCTTTCTCACCTTTTCACAAGTTTTTGATGAAGTTAGTGAAGCACGACCTGTCCTTCACAAAACCATGCTGTCTATCGCAAATTAGACCATTTCATTCCAAACGGGGATCTATCCTGTCCCTGAAAATACTGCCCAATAATTTACCTACTGCCGACGCGAGGCTCAACGCCTATAATTTCCTGGATTATCGCTGCTGCTGTTTTTAAACAGCGGCACCACGTCAGCTATTCTCCAGTCCTGTGGTATCTCACTAGTGGCCAATGAGGAGACAACATAGTCAGTTACTGCCCGAGCTGTTTCCTCCCTTGCTTTCCTCAGTATTCTGGGGTAAACCCATCCGTCCAAGGAGACGGATCTACTTTAATATATTTTAAAAGACCCAATACTTCCTCCTTTTTGATTTCACCATGACCCAGACTATCCACACAGCCAACGCAGGAATTGTCTTCCACAAAGTCCTTTTCTTTGGTGAACACTAATGAAAAGTAGTCACTTAGTACCCTTCACGTCCTCTGATTCAACATATAGGTACCCCATTCACCTTAACTCGTCCAATCCTTTCCCTGGTCACCCTCTTGTTTTTTTACGTATGAATGAGATGCTTTGGGATTCACCTTAATCTTCCTTGCCAAGGAGATGTTATGGTCCTTCCCAGCCCACTTAATTTCCCTCGTGATCACCTTCCTACTGTATTTATACTCTTCTATAAGGTATCGAGGTTTTCATCATAAATGATTCCCATCAGCCAATAGCGTCTGTGTCCAACGATGCAGGTAAAAAACGACACGAGGTCCTACAAGCTGAATTTAGGGAGTTAGGAGTTAAACTAAAAAGTAGGACATCAAAAGGTAGTAATTTCAGGATTGCTACCAGTGCCACGAGCTGGTCAAAGTAGGAATGTCAGGATAGATAGGATGAATGCGTGGCTCGAGAGATGGTGCAAGAGGGAGGGATTCAAATTCCTGGGACATTGGAACCGGTTCTGGGGGAGGTGGGACCAGGACAAACCGGACGGTCTGCACCTGGGCAGAATTGGAACCGATGTCCGGGGAGCGGGGGGGGGGGGGGGGGGAGGGTTTGGCTAGAGCTGTTGGGGAGAGTTTAAACTAATGTGGCAGGGGGATGGGAACCGGTGCAGGAAGTTGGAAGGTAGTAAAATAGGGACAGAAACAAAAGGCAGTAAGGGGGAAAGTGTAAGGCAGAGAAGCCATAGTCCAAATTCAAATAGGGCGACAGAACAAGGTACAGTGACTGAGGGGAGCTCAGTGCATAGGACTAGGAATACTACAAGGAATAAAACGGGAAGTGAAAACATTAATGGTGAGCGACGCGGCAGGTTGTTACATGAGGATATGGATTCAATGACAAGGAAAATTAGGAGAAAGGTTAAGAGGAAAGATAACTTAGGAGAGGTTACTGATCGAGGTGTTAAGATTCAGAACAGAGGTAAAAAAAAAAAAGCCAACATAAGTGTACTTTACCTGAATGCTCGTAGTATTCGGAATAAGGTAAATGAGTTGATGGCGCAAATCATCGTGAATGACTATGATTTAGTGGCCATTACTGAAACATTGTTAAAGGATGGTCACGACTGGGAGTTAAATATCCGAGGGTATCAAACTATTCGGAAGGACAGAGTTGATGCTAAGGGAGGTGGTGTAGCTCTGTTATTTAAGGATGGCATCCGGGCAACAGTAAGGGATGACATCGGTGCTATGGAGGATAAGGTTGAATCAATTTGGGTTGAAATCAGGAATAGTAAGGCGAAAAATTCATTGATAGGAGTAGTCTATAGGCCGCCAAATAGTTACATTATGGTGGGGCAGGCAATAAACAAAGAAATAACTGATGCATGTAGAAATGGTACAGCAGTTATCATGGGGTATTTTAATCTAATGTCGATTGGTTTAACCAGGTCGGTCAAGGCAGCCTTGAGGAGGAGTTTATAGAATGTATCCGCGATAGTTTCCTAGAACAGGAGATAATGGAACCTACGATGGAACACGCGGTCCTAGATTTGTCCTGTGTAATGAGACAGGATTGATTCAGGATCTCATAGTTAGGGATCCTCTCGGAAGGAGCGATCACAATATGGTGGAATTTAATATACAGATGGGGGGTGAGAAGGTAAAATCAAGCACTAGTGTTTTGTGCTTAAACAAAGGAGATTACAATGGGATGAGAGAAGAACTAGCTAAGGTAGACTGGGAGCAAAGACTTTATGGTGAAACAGTTGAGGAACAGTGGAGAACCTGCCAAGTGATTTTTCACAGTGCTCAGCAAATGTTTATACCAACCAAAAGGAAGGACGGTAAAAAGAGGGAAAATCGACCGTGGATATCTAAGGAAATAAGGGGGAGTATCAAATTGATGGAAACAATATACAAAGTAGCAAAGGTCAGTGGGAGACTAGAGGACTGGGAAATCTTTAGGCGGAAACAGAAAGCTACTGATAAAGCTATAAAGAAGAGTAAGATCGATTATGAGAGTAAACTTGCTCAGACTATAAAAACAGATAGTATAAGTTTCCGCAAATATATAAAACAAAAAAGAGTGGCTAAGGTAAATATTGGTTCTTTAGAGGATGAGAAGGGAGATTTAATAATGGGAGATGAGAAAATGGTTGAGGAACTGAACAGGTTCTTTGGGTCGGTCTTCACAGTGAAAGACACAAATAACATGCCAGCGACAGATGGAAATGAGGCTATGACAGGTGAGGACCTTGAGAGGATTGTTATCACCAAGGAGGTAGTGATGGGCAAGCTAATGGGGCTAAAGGTAGATAAGTCTCCTGGCCCTAATGGAATGCATCCCAGAGTGCTAAAAGAGATGGCTAGCGCAATTGCAAATGCACTAGTGATAATTTACCAAAATTCACTACACTCTGGGGTGGTCCCGGCGGATTGTAAATCAGCATACGTGACAGCACTGTTTAAAAAAGGAGGGAGGCAGAAAGCGGGTAATTATAGGCCAGTGCGCTTAACTTCGGTAGAAGGGAAGATGCTGGAATCTATCGTCAAGGAAGACATAGCGAGGCATCTGGATGGAAATTGACCCATTGGGCAGACGCAGCATGGGTTCATAAAGGGCAGGTCGTGCCGAACTAATTTAGTGGAATTTTTTGAGGACATTAACAGTGCGGTAGATAACGGGGAGCCAATGGATGTGGTTTTTCTGGATTTCCAGAAAGCCTTTGACAAGGTGCCACACAAAAGGTTGCTGCATGAGATAAAGATGCATGGCATTAAGGGGAAGTAGTAGCATGGATGGATCATTGGTTAATTAATAGAAATCAGAGTGGAGAGTAATGGGTGTTTCTCTGGTTGGCAATCAGTAGCTAGTGGTGTCGCTCAGGGATCAGTGTTTGGCCCACAACTTTTCACAATTTACATAGATGATTTGAAGTTGGGGACCAAGGGCAATGTGTCCAAGTTTGCAGAGGACACGAAGATAAGTGGTAAAGCAAAAAGTGCAGAGGATACTGGAAGTCTGCAGAGGGATTTGGATAGGCTAAGTGAATGGGCTAGGGTCTAGCAAATGGAATACAATGTTGATAAATGTGAGGTTATCCATTTTGGTAGGAATAACAGCAAAATGGATTATTATTGACATGATAAAATATTAAAACATGCTGCTGTGCAGAAAGACCTGGGTGTGCTAGTGCATGAGTCGCAAAAAGTTGGTTTACAGGTGCAACAGGTGAATAAGAAGGCAAATTGAATTTTGTCCTTCATTGCTAGAGGGATGTAGTTTAAGACTAGGGAGGTTATGCTGCAATTGTATTAGGTTTAGTGAGGCCACACCTGGAGTATGGTGTTCAGTTTTGGTATCCTTACTTGAGAAAGGACGTACTGGCTCTGGAGGGTGTGCAGAGGAGTTTCACTACGTTAATCCCAGAGCTGAAGGGGTTGGATTACGAGGAGAGGTTGAGTAGATTGGGACTGTCCTCGTTGGAATTTAGAAGGATGAGGGGGGATCTCATAGAAACATCTAAGATTATGAAGGGAATAGATAGGATAGATGCGGGCAGGTTATTTCCACTGGCGGGTGAAAGCAGAACTAGGGGGCATAGCCTCAAAATAAGGGGAAGTAGATTTAGGACTGAGGTTAGGAGGAACTTCTTCACCCAAAGGGTTGTGATTCTATGGAATTCCTTGCCCAGTGAAGCAGTCGAGGCTCCTTCATTAAATGTTTTTAAGATAAAGATAGATAGTTTTTTGAAGAATAAAGGGTTTAAGGGTTATGGTGTTCGGGCCGGAAAGTGGAGCTGAGTACATAAAAGATCAGCCATGATCTCATTGAATGGTGGAGTAGGCTCGAGGGGCCAGATGGCCTACTCCTGCTCCTGCTTCTTATGTTCTTTCCGAAGCAAACACCTAAGAATGTTACTGGATTCGGTGACATATAGAACATAAAACAGTACAGCACAGAACAGACCCTTCGGCCCTCGATGTTGTGCCGAGCCTTGTCCGAAACAAATATCAAGCTATCCCACTCCCTGTCATTCTTGTGTGCTCCATGTGCCTATCCAATAACCGCTTGAATGTTCCTAACGTGTCCGACTCCACTATCACAGCAGGCAGTCCAATCCACACCCTAACCACTCTCTGAGTAAAGAACCTACTTCGTACATCCCACCTATATCTCCCATCCTGAGCCTTATATTTATGCTCCCTTGTAACAGCTACATCCACCCGAGGAAAGTCTCTGAACGTTCACTCTATCTATCCCCCTCATCATCTTATATACCTCTATTAAGTCGCCTCTCATCCTCCTCTGCTCCAAAGAAAAAAAGACATCGCTCCCTCAACCTTTCCTCATAAGACCTATCCTGCAAATCAGGCAACATCCTGGTAAATCTCGTTTGCACCCTTTCCAAAGCTTCCACATCATTCCTGTAGTGAGGTGACCAGAACTGCACACAATACTCCAAATGTGGGCTCCCTAGGGTCGTGCACAGTTGCAGCATAACCCCGTGGCTATTAAACTCAAGCCCCCTGTGAATAAACGCTAACACACTATAGGCCTCCTTCACGGCTCTATCCATTTGAGTGACAACCTTCAGAGATCTGTGGACATGAACCCCAAAATCTATCTGTTCCTCCACATTCCTCAGATCCCTGCCGTTGACCCAGTAATCCGCATTCAATTTTTTTCTACCAAAATCAGGGTTAAACGCCAGCTGTCATTTTTCTGCCCAGCTCTGCATCCTATCAATGTCTCTTTGCAGCCAACAACAGCCCTCCACCTTATCCACTACTCCATCAATTTTTGTGTCATTAGCAAATTTACTGACCCACCCTTCAGCCCCCTCCTCCAAGTCATTGATAAAATTACAAATAGCAGAGGACTCAGCACAGATACCTGTGGTACACCTCTGATAACTGGTCTTCAGTCTGAAAATTTTCCATTCACCACCATCCTCTGTCTTCTATGTGATAGCAGATACTTATCCAATTTGCCAAATTTTCCTCTTTCCCACACCTCCTCACGTTCTTCATAAGCCGACCACGGGGTACCTGATCAAACGCCTCACTAAAATCCATGTGTATGACGTCAACTGCTCTACCTTCATCTCCACACTTAGTTACCTCCTCAAAGAATTCAATCAAATTTGTGACGCAAAACCTACCCTTCGCAACACGAATCCGTGTTGACTATCCCGGATTAAGCTGCATCTTTCCAAATGGTCATAAATCCTATCCTTCAGCACATTTTCCATTAACTTACCGACCACCGAAGTAAGACGAACCGGCCTATAATTACCAGGGTCATTCCTATTCCATTTCTTGAACAGAGGAACAACATTCGCCACTCTCCGGTCTTTGGCCCGATCCCCATGGACAGTGAGGACCCAATGATCAAAGCCAAAGGCTCTGCAATCTCATTCCTTGCCTCCAAAAGAATCCTTGGATATATCCCATCTGGCCCAGTGGACTTGTCGACCCAAAGGCTTTTCAAAATTGCTAATACATCCTTCCTCCGAACATCTAGCTCCTCCAGTCTGTCCGCCTGTATCACACTCTCATCCTCAAAAATACGGCCCCTCTCGTTGGTGAAACTGAAGAAAAGTATCCATTCAACGCCTCTCCTATTTCTTCTGACTCCATGCACAAGTTCCCACTACTGTCCTTGACCGGCCCTAACCTCACCCTGGTCATTCTTTTATTTCTCACATAAGAGTAAAAAGGCGGCGTTTTCCTTCATCTGACCCGCCAGGGACTTCTCATGCCGCCTCCTAGCTCTCCTAAGACCTTTTGTTTTAGCTCATTCCTTGCTACCCTGTAACCCTCAAGCGACCCAACTGAACCTTGTTTTCTCATCCTTACATACGCTTTATTTTTCCTCTTGACAATCCATTCAACCTCTTTTGTGAACCATGGTTCCCTCACATGGCCATTTCCTTCCTGCCACACAGGGACATTCATATCAAGGACACGCAGTATTTGTTCCTTGAGCAAGCTCCACTTTTCATTTGTGCCTTTCCCTGACAACATCTGTTCCCATCTTATGCTCCCTAATTCTTGCATAATCGCATCATAATTACCCCCCCCCCCCCCCCACCAATTATAAACCTTGCATTGCCGTATGTCCCTATCCGTCTCCATTGCAATAGTGAAAGCCACCGAATTGTGGTCATTATCTCTAAAGTGCTCTCCCTAAACCAAATCTAACACTTGGCACGGTTCATTACCCAGTGCCAAATCCAATGTGCCCCCCTCCACCCCCCCCCCCTCCACCTCTTGTCGGCCTATCCGCATATTGTGTCAGGAAACCCTCCTGCACACACTGTACAAAAACTTCCCCATCCGAACTTTTCGACCTATAGAGGTTCCAATCAATATTTGCAAAGTTAAAGTCACCCATGACAACTACCCTGAGACTTCCACACCTATCCATAATCTGTTTGCAATTTCTTCCTCCAAATCTCTATTACTATTTGGGGGCACATAGAAAACTGCTGACAACGTGACGCTCCTTTCCTATTTCGCACTTCGGCTCTTATTACCTCAGTAGGCAGATCCCCTTCGAACTGCCTTCCTGCAGCCGTTAAATTTACCTTGATTAACAATGCAACTCCTCCACCTCTTTTACCACCTTCCCTACTCTTACTGAAACATCTATACCCCGGAACTTCTAACAACCATTCCTGTCCCTGTTCTAACCATGTCTCCGTAATGGCTACAACATCGCAGTCACAAGTACCAATCCACGCTCCATGTTCACCCAGCTTATTTTGGATGCTCCTTGCATTGAAGTAGACAGACTTCAACCCACCTTTCTGTCATGCGCTCTTGATACCCTCCTCAGTACCTCACTACTCTTAACACTGGCTTGTGGACTACAGCTGGTTTCCCTTACCCTTGACAAATTAGTTTAAACCCCCCGAAGAGCCGTTATTCATACAATCAAAGAATTCACTGTGCAGAAGGAGGCCATTCAGCCCATCACTCTGCACCGGCCTTGGAAAGAGCACGCTACGCAGGACCACGCCTTCACCCTATCCCCGTAACCCAGTCACCCCACAAAACCATTTTGGACATTATGGGGAACTTAGAATGGCCAATACACCGAACCTGCACATCTTTGAACTGTGGTAGGAAAGCGCAGCACACGGAGAAAACACCCATGATGACACGGAAAGAACGTCAAGACTCCGCACAGACAGTGACCCAAGCCGGGAATCGAACCTGGGCCTGGAGCTGTGAAAGAACAGCAACAACCACTGTACACCGTGCCGACCTAATATATGAAACGGATCAATAATCATTCTGTCAAACTAACGTTTTTCTCTCCATCCAGATGCAGAATCTCACTGTTTATTTTGCTTCCCTCCAGCTAATGTAGCTACGATTGTGACCCTGACTCTTCGCAATTGTGGACTCTCCAGATGTGTAACTCGCTACCTGCTGGCCATGGCAGCAGCAGATCTACTGGTCATTATTATCGATCTAATATTCAGACACATCCCGATTGTTTACTGGGAACGGTTTTATTTCCTGTGGTTTATCCCTGTGTGTAATATCCATGCTGTCTTTCTTTATGCAGCTACGGACTGTTCTGTCTGGTTTACTGTGTCTTTCACCTTTGATCGATTTGTTGCCATTTGTTGCCAGAAGCTGAGCAATAAACATTGCACTGAGAAAGTGGCTGCTGTGGTTCTCGGAACCGTGGCTGTGCTGAGCTGTTTAAAAAACATTTTTTGGTACTTCATGTTGTCAGACTCGTACTCGATTCGTAACAAACCCTTCTTTTGTATTCTAACATTCGCCAAACAAGTATCTCCTGTTTGGATATCCATCGAGTTTCTGCATCATATTGTGACCCCGTGTGTCCCATTCGTCCTGATTCTGTTGCTTAATGTTGCAACCATCAGACACATAGTGGTGAGCAGTAAAGCCCGCAGCCGACTTCGGGCAAACAATGCTGCGAAGAGTTCCAGAGACCTAGAGATGGAGAGTCGAACAAAATCAATTATATTGCTGTTCGTTATCTCGTTGAATTTCATCCTGTTATGGACAGTTTTAATGGTGTATTCTATATGGAGACGGACATATTATTTGATAGATGATTCTGCATTGATGAGTGATGTTGTTCTGGAAATTGGCTTTATGTTGCAGCTTCTGAGCTGCTGCACAAACACTTGTATTTATGCCGTGACCCAAACTATTTTCAGGGAGCAGTTGACGAATGTACTGAAATATCCATTTGTTTCGATTTTTCGATGCATTCAGAGATGTTCAGAAATGAATAATTGACAATTTGGAGAAATTAATTGCTTGTTTCAATTTTCCCATCGCTGTCGTTGGGAGAGAGCGGTCCGGAAGTACTCCCATGGGAAAAAAGTCGGGGGACCCACTGTCACTGTCGCAACATTAGCAGGTGTTGCTCTCTTTGGTTGGCTCTGAATCTGACGGTCAATATGGTCGCCTTCCTTAATCCGAATTATGTTTGCTCTAGAGTATCCAGGTATCTTTCGATACCGCCACAACTTTCAAACCCGAATACTGATCAAAGAGTCGGTGCACCAGTTAGTTAATTCAAGGTCAATATTATTTATTTACACACACAGTAATATCTACTCATGCACGAAATAATACAGACTAAACCATCAGTACTGCTAAACCCTATAATTAGCTTCGGGCGCCCACTAAGTCAGACGAACAATGGCCGTTGTTCGGCTCTGAGGCTGCTGGGGTCGAAGTGGTGAAGGGGAAACAGCTAAGGTCGCCCGTCTGGTAGCGAGCGTTGACCTTGGACTTACTTGCTTCTGGTAAAGCTGGTGGACGGGTTTCTCCGCTGTGAGAGTCAAGTCGAAGAGAGCGATACTCACTTGGGGCCTTCTTCTTATACCTGAAGGGGCTTCGCGTGCTTTTGTGCGGGCCTTGAACTTGGCCCCAATCAATTGGGCCATATCTTGATCACTCGTATCGATCTTGACCAATAAAGGGGTGGGTGCCCTAATGGCTGAGCATGTCCTAGGTGGCCGTTGGCATGCTTTGTTTTCGGCTTTCGGTTTGGGGAACTGGCGCCACGAAGTCTGGGGCCGGATCGGTTACTTATGTACCTTCCTTTGTTCCCGGAGATGGGTCACCATATACTACTGTGTCTGGGAGCTACTTTTCCAATATGCAGACAGGCTCTGTGCCTGCTTGCTTTCTTACCATTGTCCATTTTTCCCTGCAATCTTTGCAAATGTCCATTTTGTATTCTGGAAGTGGCTATCCCAGATGGCTACACCCCCTCCTTGTGATCCTCAACGCGAAGCGTGAAGGAGCAAATAACCGTGTTGTCTTCATTCTCTTCCTAAGTTGGGCACCCGTAAGCACGTCATAGGCTCTACCCTGCTCTGCCCTATGAATTGCAATTGTACCTAAATTATTTATGTCCATACATCGTTATAAAATTCTACGGGGCGCTATGACAATCAGGCATGCATTACAAAATAAAAAAAACTGTAACCTCTAACTATCCTTAAATGTACGAAGTCTTACAACACCAGGTTAAAGTCCAACAGGTTTGTTTCGATGTCACTAGCTTTCGGAGCGCTGCTCCTTCCTCAGGTGAGGAAGGAGCAGCGCTCCGAAAGCTAGTGACATCGAAACAAACCTGTTGGACTTTAACCTGGTGTTGTAAGACTTCGTACTGTGCTCACCCCAGTCCAACGCCGGCATCTCCACATCATGGTATCCTTAAATGGACTGTCTTTACTCCTACAATCAAAATAATTTACCACATTTTTAACTGCACAAATAGCAGCAACACAGGGCTCCCTGGCTTGGCCGTCAAGCACAGGGTTTTACATTTCTTTTTATTGGAACGAACAAAACACATACAAAAAACATCGAGGCACATTAATTCATTTAAAGGGGTTGGAGGGTTTGTTGAAGTCCGAAAATAGGGGATCTGAGGGCGTATATCGGAGTGCTACTGCGGGAGGCTTTCCTCCGCCATTTCCTCAGTCGTAGAGACTGAACGGCACTGCAGACTATTGCAAGTACTAATAGTGATTCCACAACGTAGGATAGGGAATACCAGGTGATGAGCCGGTCACACCAGGTCGGTGTATTGGTAACTATCTTGGGGTTTAGTGTATGGCAGGTGTGGGAAACATTCACGGCCTGCGATCAGGGGGGGGGGGGGGGGGGGTAGCGTCTGCGCGCAACTGCAGGGATCCCGCTAAGATCCAGCTGTAGAGCATGATGTTTGTCTTCATCTTTCCTTCTTTCTGTCTCCTTCTTTTCTTCTTCTGAGGTTCCTGAGGTTCCAAAGTTCTATGGACACAAGCATAATATCTGTTATTATCTTGCTTAAGATCTCGTATGTCTGTCCCCTAATTGCCAATTACTCATTATAATTGGTCACCATCTGTGACTGCCTCATTTTTTTAAAAAACCAGGTATTTTGGAAAAGATATCCGAGAAAAAACAGACACAGTGCGAGACGTCCCGCAGCCTGTGCAATCTACCATCCCAGTGTTCGAGTATGTAAATAGCATTTCGAAGTAACCTAAGGGTTGCCATAAACAAAAAAAAGAGTTTTGAACTTAGAGAACCAAAATGGTGTGCGTATGGGCCGCGGCGGGTAAGAATGGGTGGAACCCCGGGTAGGACGCTGACCAGTGCCGTGTGTGCTCTACCCGAGAGTAGCTGACCAGAGGGGGGTCCTCAGGCAGGGCAGGGAACAGTACCGTTTCTCCACTGTCTGAGCGACCGGCTAGAACGGAACGAATATGTGGTCGTCGTAGGGGCTGCCTCTCTTGATTACCTTCATATCAGGAGAGCAGCTATGATTGGTTGTCTGCCGACAAACTAGTTCCTCTGAACGGTTGTCTGTCAACAAACATGTTCCATTAACTGCCAGTGGGCGTTAGAAGAGTGGTGGCGTGGGGCCATGAAAAACTTTATATGGACAAACAACATTTAACATTCACAATAACAAACAGACATTCAGTACAAACATGGTGCAGGTTCCTTCAGAAAGGACACCGTACCTCTCCATCGGTTCCTTTTTACCATCATCTGGACATCTCGTTGCTCAGTAGCGAATAGAAACGCAAAGGTATTCGTTTGGTGGGAGTCAGACTCTATGTTAGCATCTTCTCCCGGCTGCCATATTCTTGACTGGAGAAGGTTTGCTAAATCTGCGTGGGGTGTATTGGGGTCCATCTCATCGTTCCGGATGAGCCTGAACGAATTGTCTCGGTGCCAAAATGTTGGTATCGAGGTTGGAGCTGCTAGGTTTTAATCCATAAACGCCGGACGGTGGGTCTGGGTCAGGGGCTATAACGCATGTTATCTCGGAGGGGTCGCTGGAATCATGTTAAGTATCGCTGGAAATGGCGCCTGGTGCAGGGATGTAATTGTAGCATTTTGTGCTGGGGCTGTCGCTAACGCTATCGCTGCTGGTTGAAGGAAGGGAGAGGTGGAGTCGTGCCTCTGGGGGTGGAGTCGAAGTCGTGTCTGAGGACGGGCTGGACTGTTCGGGGGTGGGTAGGAATGCGTCATTCGTGGGCGGGGCGTGCTGATCTGCTGCTGCAAGCGAGATATGGTGTGTATGGTTGTTCTGCGAGCCACAAGCCTTAAGCTGGTCTCTGTGAAACCACGCATACTTGCCATTGCGAAGTGTGATCTTGTGTACAGAGGGGCTGACTTTGTCAGAGATGGAGTACGGTCCGCATAATTTGGGGGAGATGAATGAACTGGGGTTGTAAAGGGACAGCCTCCTTTGCTGCCCTAAAGCAAACTCGGTGGCGTGTACCGTTTTATCAATGCAAGCCCTGCTTTGTTTCTTCCCTGTCCCAAGTCTAACAGCTGCTGCGAGCTGTGCTGCCTTCACATTATCATTAATCTGCTGGACTGATTTTTCATGCGTGAGGGCAGTGACTGTGGGGCTGGCCAAATCCAGTCCTAATAAATAATCTGTCCCTTTCATGTGGCGTCCGGTCATGAGGGTGTGGGGGGTGTCTCTTGTGGACGTGGATACCGTATTTCTTATGAACACCAGTGCAAAGGGGAGAACTGAGTCCCAGGTGCTATTGTGCTGTTGCACCATTTTCCTGAGGGTGGCATTTAGAGCTCTGTGCATCCTCTCTACAATGCCGCTTGATTTGGGGCAGTAAGCTATAGGAAACTCTTGCTTTTTTGCTTTATTGTGAGGACGCTTTTCATCACTCGTCCTGTAAAATGGGAGCCTTGATCGGACTCTGTCCTGCGTGGGAGGCCCCATCTTGAAAAGATGTGCTGTGTTAGGATTTTAGCTGTCGTTTTGGCAGTGTTTGATCTGGATGGAAAAGCGTCCATCCATTTCGTGAAGGTGTCGATGACCACCAACACATACTGACAACCATTTCTGCAGGGAGGTAGGGGCCATATATCATCTATTTGAAAATTCGTCCAAGGTCGGGTGTGGCTAAACTGAGCTCTCTTGCATATCTGTCCGCACTGTTCTGGGTACAGACTGAGCAATTCTCAATATAATGAGTAACATTGACTTTTAAATCAGGCCACCAGCAGAGAGGTATGAGGTGGGCTAGGGTGGGTTAAATGCCCTGGTGCCCATGATTGTCAGGGAACTGACAAATAATTTGGTTCCTGCCTTGGCTGGGGTCTACATAAATGCCGTCTTTTAAAATCACACCGTCATGTGTGGTTATCGCGTTTTTAAACTTATCATAAGGAGCTGCGAATTTGCCGTTCAAAACTTCCCTAAGCTTCTCATCTTCTTTTTGAGCCTTTGCCAAATCTTGAATGTTGGTCTGTGAGGCCCTGACCGCGTGTACTGGGGCGCTTTCGGGTGGGGGGGGGGGGGGGGGGCTCCAAAAGTGACCATGTCTGGAACCTGCCTTCGCAAGGGCGTCTGCTTTAACGTTACGAGCGGGGGCCGAGGGGGGGGGGGGCGGGGGAGAGAATGATGATGTCTACGAGCTTTAATAATGCTATACTTCCGAACTTGAGCTGTCTCTAGGATATGTCGGGGGTGATGGCGCTGAGTGTTGGGGCTTTCCCCCTGCGGAAACGAATCCTCTATTTTCCCACAGGGGTAGGAATTCGGTTAAACTGTAGGAGACATATACACTGTCCGAATATATGTCGGCTGTGGTCGGAAACGAGTATGGGTGATCTACAATGTACGCTATGGCTGCCAGTTCTGCTGCCTGTGAGCCTACGTGTCCTGGCAATTTCAACGAAATATCTATGGCGCGTCCCTGTGCGTCCTCTACGTAAATACCGCAACCGGTAATTATTTTCCCATTTAAAACAGTGGAGGAGCCATCCACATACATTCTAATGGGTACGCACGTGTCTGTAGGCTGGGGCCTCTGGGGTGTAGTACCTGCTTTCCTAGCAGCCGGCGTACGTATAAAGGGTCCTGTATTATGTTTAGTGGAGATGATCTCACACTCGTGTGGGGTACTTGCATATTGTAAATTATCGTCTAGGAAGATGTGGATCTTGGTTCTTTTAACTGTGATGTCCCGTCCCTATAAAAGAAGGGTCCAACGGGCTGTGTGGATCTGGCTGACTGTGCCATCCTTAAGTCGACCATCTAGTAGTAGCTGTGTTGGGGTGTGTTCAGTGAGAATGGTGATGGCGTTATTCCTATAATGTAGGCTAAGTATTGTACTGCCCAAAATACTGCGAGCAGGTGCCTTTCACAGGCAGAAAATCCTTGCTCGGCAGGATCAAACTCGCGTGAGGCGTATGCCACGGGGCCTAAGCGATCATGTCGTTCTTGGAGGAGCACGGCCGAAAGGGTTCGGTCGGTGCTTGCTACTTCGATTGCATATGGTGAAAGTGGATCTGGGACCTGCAATGCAGGGGCTGTGCCGAGGGCTCTTTTTAAAGCATCCTCGGCATCCGTGTGCTATGGAAGCCATTCCCAAGATGCGTGTTACTTGAGTTTAGATAGGGGCGCTGCTGTTGTGGCAAAACCGTCAACGAGGTTTCGGCAGTAGCCCGCCAGTCCTAGAAATGACTCGGAGGGCTGTTACGTTATGGGGAAGGGGCAATTTGACGATCGAGTCAACTCTCTTTTGCTCGATCTCGCGTTTACCATGTGTGATTACTGTACCCAAGCAAATCACTTTTTCCTGCTAAATCTGGGCCTTCTTGGGGTTCACTTTACATCCAATCTGTTGCAGGAGTCCTAAAAGTTCGGCGAGGAGTGAAATGTGCTCTCCCTTTCTGTCCGTCTGTAGTAGCATATCATCTACATATTGGACCAGACAATAGGGTTGGGAAGATTTTGCGAATCCATTTGCCAGCTGCCGGTGGAAAATGGAGGGGGAGTTGGAGAAACCTTGTGGAAGGCATGTTCACATATATAGTTGTCCCTGGAATGTGAATGCGAATTTATATTGGCACGCTATATCCAATGGAATGGAACAAAAGCCGTTGCTGATGTCCAAAACCGATTTTTTTTTTTGTGACTGTCGTCCCTGTTTGAGCATGGTCTCGGAACTCGTGGCTACGGTGTGGGCTGCTACTGAGATTACTTTGTTCAGTTCTCGGGAATCAATGGTCAGTCTCCATGGTCCATCGGGTTTCTTGACGGGCCAAATTGGTGCGTTATTCGTGGAGATTACTGATCGGAGTACACCTTGATCCAACAGACTCTGTAATCCCGTTGAGATTTCTCCCTCTGCTTCTTGGGGAAAACCGTACTGCTTTTGGGGTCTGGGGTGGGACCTGCAATATTTACTAAGCCAGCGATCTTGCCACAGTCATGCTCGTGCAAATGCTGCTTTGTGTTGCTGCAGGACATCCCTAACTTCTTTATTCTGACTAATGGCTCGAGTGTCGAACCAGAAGTCTCCTACTACCCTGATTCTGTTTTCATACTCTCCAACTGTGAGCGTGGCGGGGGCTCGAGCTGCCTTTGCCATTCTCCATACACATTTATTTACCGGATCAAATGATAGATTGTGGGAGCTCATGAAGTCAATTCCTAAGATGAGTTCGGCTGTCTGGGGTAGATCGACCAGAGCTACGGGGTGTTTTGTTTTAATGTTCCCTATCTTGATTGCTACAGGGGCTGTGATGTGTCCCTGCTGTAAATGACCTGTAAAGCCGCTAAGTGTGATGGTGTATGTGGTGGGCCACGTGTCTCACTGACACATCGTGGAGGAATTGAGCGTGGTTCGGGATCTTCCTCTGTCCGAAAGGAATTCAACGGGGTGTCCCTGGACTGTGCCTGCCACTACCGGTCTACCGGACTTGTCCCAAAGGGTGTCGCAGACCCAAGTTGGGAACCCGAACACCGTCAGTCGGTGCCGTTCATATCTCCATTCTCAGAATGGGCGGTAACGCTGTGGATTGGCTTTGCACTATTCCTATTTCGGCTGCCAGCCTGTTGGTTTCTCTGCTGCTTCTGGGGTGTAGTGTGTACATTCTCGTGTGCAGTGTCCTAATTGTCCACAATTGTAACACTCCTGGGATTTGGGTTGCTGTGGGCTGTTCCTGCCCTCATTTACCCATGCGGGGTTCTGGTGCATCCTAACTGGATGCATGTCTGCCTGTTCTTCCTCGGTTTTAACAAATGCGGTTTTGCCTTGGATGGGATGTTCCCAAGCGCGGGATAATCTCTTCAAAACCCATTTCTCGTTGTGGGCCTCGTCTGAGGGGGTCGTAATTTGCGCACGCTCTCTGTCGTGCCTCTGTCGCATGAGAGAGTAGGATGCGAGTCCATTTGGCCATGTTACCTGGGGTCAAATGGGCGCGGGATAACTCTCGAAATACCGCTATAAAATGAAACCACAAGCGTCCAGCAAAGGCTGTGGGTTGCTCTGTCTTTTTCTGTCTACATTTGTTTAGGCCTTCTAGGGTCTCCTTTGTTGTAGCCGATCGCATCTAGGATCGCTGTGTGCATTTCATGGACTGTGCCTCCTCCTACATTATATGAGTCGGGAAGGGCTGCTGCGACTGAAGGGTCGAGGCTTAAAACTGTGAGCTTCACGTGCTCCTTTTCATCCAGGCCGTACATGGTCGCCTACTGTTTCACACTTGCAAAGTAATGGTGGGGGTCCGATGTGGGTAGGGACGGTGTAATCTTATCACACGCGTCCCATAACTGGGTTACGGTTAACGAGGGCGTGTAAAGGAAATCTGGGCCTCCTTCTGTTATGGCCCTGCGCTGTGTGGGTACAGGGTTCATCGACGTGTGTTCTGCCTGTGCAGTCGGGGGTTGGAGTGCTTTTCGTTTCTGGGGTTTTTCCTGTGTACATGTTCCATGCACATATCTGTGGGCATTCTCATTTAAGTCCTGCCAATCGGGGCTGTTTTCCTGCTCTAACTGGTGTCCAAACGTGCGCTGAATCCCATTCTGAACGGAAAGCAGAGAATGCAATTCTGCAATTTGCTTCTGGCGCTTTGCGTGATCTGCCGAGCTCTCCCTTTGTTCCGTCATGGAAGTGTGGAGCGCTAGTAGGGCTGCTTTTAAGTCGTTGGACTGTTTCTGCAACAGCTCAACTGTTGTTCGGTTTCCTGTCTTACCAAGACCGCGCGTTGCGTGTCTTGGTAGGCCTTATAATATTGGGTCTGAAAACTTATAATATTGGGTCTGAAAACTACTCAAATGGGCGAGACAAGACAGGGCTGCCAGCTTGGCATCAGCCACGTCCTTGTCCCTCTCCGCTAACTGCTCTCTCAATTCCCTGTTCTCCTTCTCAAATTCGCTCACATCTCCTTCACTATTCCTGTCTCTCTCCTCAATCTCTCTACGGAGCGTCTGAACGACCACCTCTGTGCCTCGCAATTGTGCCAAGCAGGACACGTTGCCATCGGCTTGCGACCTTTCTCTAAGTTCTTCTTATGGATCTATGGATTTTACAGTTCTTCTTATGGATTCTATGTTCATACATCTTTGAAAGTTGCCACTCAAGTGGATAGAGCTGTGAAGAAGGCCTATGGTGTGCTCGCGTTCATTAACAGAGGGATTGAATTTAAGAGCCGTGAGGTGATGATGCAGCTGTACAAAACTTTGGTAAGGCCACATTTGGAGTACTGTGTAGAGTTCTGGTCGCCTCATTTTAGGAAGGATGTGGAAGCTTTGGAAAAGGTGCAAAGAAGATTTACCAGGATGTTGCCTGGAATAGAGAGTAGGTCTTACGAGGAAAGGTTGAGGGTGCTAGGCCTTTTCTCATTAGAACGGAGAAGGATGAGGGGCAACTTGATAGAGGTTTATAAGATGATCAGGGGAATAGATAGAGTAGACAGTCAGAGACTTTTTCCCCGGGTGGAACAAACCATTACAAAGGGACATAAATTTAAGGTGAAAGGTGGAAGATATAGGAGGGATATCAGAGGTAGGTTCTTTACCCAGAGATGAGTGAGGGCATGGAATGCACTGCCTGTGGAAGTAGGTGAGTCGGAAACATTAGGGACCTTCAAGCAGCTATTGGATAGGTACATGGATTATGGTTAAATGATATAGTGTAGATTTATTTGTTCTCAAGGGCAGCACGGTAGCATTGTGGATAGCACAATTGCTTCACAGCTCCAGGGTCCCAGGTTCGATTCCGGCTTGGGCCACTGTCTATGCGGAGTCTGCACGTCCTCCCCGTGTCTGCGTGGGTTTCCTCCGGGTGCTCCGGTTTCCTCCCACAATCCAAAGATGTGCGGGTTAGGTGAATTGGCCAATGATAAATTGCCCTTAATGTCCAAATTGCCCTTGGTGTTGGGTGGAGGTGTTGAATTTGGGTGGGGTGCTCTTTCCGGGGGCCGAATGGCCTCCTTCTGCACTGTAAATTCAATGATAATCTATGATTAATCTAGGACAAAGGTTCGGCACAACATCGTGGGCCGAAGGGCCTGTTCTGTGCTGTATTTTCTATGTTCTATGTTCTATGTTCTATCTCTGTCAGGATCTCCCACCAAGTATACCCTATACTCCCGGGACCTGTTTCACCATTTGACGCAGAATTCACTCCAAAGGGGCCATCCTTTCCCTTTCAGATATTTTCTGATCTCTTCTTCCCATACGGGACACTGTCCTACTCTTCAGTTCGCTGCGATCGAATTCCTGGGGGTTGATAAGGCGTTTCATTGCCTTCATTGCCATTTTCTCTATCTCTGGGCTCTCCACTGAATTTGGAACACGGGGTGATAAAGTAGTGATGTAAACACGGGTACGGCCTACGCTAGTTTCCGGCCTACAAAACTAACAGTTTTACGTAACAAAACCTCTCAGGTTTACCTTATATCCCTGTTAGTACTCATGCATTAACACACTTCCAAATGTTGGAGGTTTGATCAGTATCGTTCTTACACTTGTGGTTCTTTTGTTTCCAATTGCATTCAAATTCAAATTTGGGTGCCCTCGGAGTGACTAGGCCACTTATACGTCGAGTCCCGGCGGAATCGCCAGTAAATGTTTCTCTCTTTGGTTGGCTCTGAATATGGTCGCCTTCCTTAATCCTATGTTTGCTCTAGAGTCGCCAGGTATCTTTCGATACCGCCACAAGTTTCAAACCCGAATACTGATCAAAGAGTCGGTACACCAGTTAGTTAGTTCAAAGTCAATACTATTTATCTACACACACAGTAATATCTACTCATGCACAAAATACTACAAACTAAACTATCACTACTGCTAAAGCCTATCCTTAACTTCGGGCGCCCACTAAGTCAGATGAACAATGGCCGTTGTTCGGTTCTGAGGCTGTTGGGGTCGAAATGGCGAAGGAGAAACAGCTAAGGTCGTCCGTCTGGTAGCGAGCGTTGACCTTTGACTGCTTCTGGTGCAGCAGGTGGACGGGTTTCTCCGCTGTGAGAGCCAAGTCCAAGAGAGCAATTCTCTCTTGGGGCCTTCTTCTTATACCTGAAGGGGCTTCACGCGCTTTTGGGCGGGCCTTGAACTTGGCCCCAATCAATTGGGCCATATCTGGATTACTCGTATTGATCTTGACCAATAAAGTGGTGGGTGCCCTGATGGCTGGGCGTGTCCTAGGCGGCCGTTGGCATGCTTTGTTTTCTGCTTTCGGTTTGGGGAACTGGCACCACGAGGTCTCGGGCCAGATCGGTTACTTAAGTATCTCCCTTTGTTCCCGGAGATGGGCCATCCATCTGCTAATGGGCCTACAGTTTCAATCTTGTCTGGGAGCCGTGGCCCCAATATGCAGACAGGCTCTGTGCCTGCTTGCTTTCTTCCCATTGTCTATTTTTCCCTGCAATCTTTGCAAATGTCCATTTTGTATTCTGGAAGTGGCCATCCCAGATGGCTACACAGGGTGGATCCTATCACTCAGGTGGCCGAGGGATTGGCGGAGACTGTGTTTATCGCTGAACAGCAAAACGTGTTGCTCCTATCGTGACAGCTATGGTGTAAGTCAGGGAAAGTGTTATGTGCTTACAATACAATACAATGAGGGCAGGGTCTGGTACAACGGGGAGGAAGCGGACGTTCTAGGCCGCACTGTTAGCTGAGGGGTTGGCGGATACTGTGATTAAGCTAAGAGAGCCCCGAGATACCTCATGCTCTGGTAGAGGAGCAATCACGGCTGATTGGTGTATAACGTGACTTCTAAAACCTCCTAATTCTGACGTCAGCAGTCTCCCTCGACTGCGCTGAAATATTTGAGTGTGGATAAAGGTGAAACCTTACCCATTGACCCGAACGCCATCATCGCCAGTAAAATTAACTTGTTCGGGGGATGTCATAGGTACTGTCCGAATTTTCTGATACACCAGATAGCTGGGGGAGCGTGACATGTCACACGTAAATTGTGGCATGAGGATGTCTGCCATACACTTAACGAGAGGCTTTTAAAACGCACAGACAGACTGGGAACGTGCATTCATCGGTAAATGCGGGTGGGAATGATCTGTCGCTGCCATAGCAGAGAGCCGTGTATCCTCTCAATCCAGTGTCAGAGCGAATGGAGGAGCTGTGGCCACACCTGGAGAAGATGAGTCGCACACACAGTACCGAGAGCCAAGCTGCGATTTGTCAGTGACACTTCAGCAAGGATTTTATATGGCATGTACAAACGTTGAGGGAGGGTGAAACATTTTCTGAATATCAAATGCAATGTGCAGAAAGAAGAGGTTGACAAATGCACAGAGAACATAGAACTGTACAGCACAGATCAGGCCCTTCGGCCCACGACGTTGTACCGAACTAGTCTGAAACTACTATCATATCAACCTACTCCCAATCATTCTAGTGCACTCCAGATGCCTATCCAATAATCGCTTGAAAGTTCCAAAAGTGTCCGACTCCACTACCATAGTTGGGAGTGCGTTCCACGCCCCAACCACTCTCTGAGTAAAGAATCTACCACTGACATCCCTCCTATATCTTCCACCATGAACCTTATAGCCGTGCCCCCTTATAACAGCTACATTCACCCGAGGAAATGTCGCTGAACGCCCACTCTATCTATCCCTCTCATCATCTTATACACCTCAATTAAGTCACCTCTCATCCTCCTTCGATCCAATGAGAAAAGTCCTAGCTCCCTCAACCTTTCCTCATAAGACCTACCCGCCAATCCAGGCAGATCATGGCAAATCTCCTTTGCACCCTTTCCAATTCTTGCACATCCTTCCTATAATGGGATGACCAGAACTGCACACAATACTCCAAATGTGGTCTAACGAGGGCCTTGTACAGTTGCAGCATAACCTTACGGTTCTTAAACCCAATCCCCCTGTTAATAAATGCTAACACACTATAGGGTTTCTTCACGGCTCTATCGACTTGGGTGGCAACTTTCAGAGATCTATGGACATGAACTCCGAGATCTCTCTGCTCCTGCACATTCTTCAGAACCCTGCCGTTAACCCTGTAATCCGCATTCAAATTTGTCCCACCGAAAATGAATCACATCACACTTATCAGGTTTAAACTCCATCTGCCACTTTTCAGCCCAGCCCTGCATCCTATCAATGTCTCTTTGCAGCCTACAACAGCCCTCCCCATTATCCGATACTCCACCAATCTTGGTGTCATCCGCAAATTTACGAACCCAACCTTCAACTCCATCGTCAAAGTCATTGATAAACATCACAAATAGCAGAGGACCCAGCACTGATCCCTGTGGTACACCGCTGGTGACTGGGCTCCAGGATGAAAATTTCCCATCTACCAACACCCTCTTTCTTCTATGTGATCGCCAGTTACAGATCCAATCGGCCAAATTTCCCTCTATGCCATGCCTCCTTACTTTCTGCATGAGCCGACGATGGGGCACCTTATCAGACGCCGTACTAAAATCCATTTATACGACATCAACTGCTCAACCTTCATCTTTGTCCTTAGTTACCACCTCAAAGAATACAATCAAACTTGTGAGGCAAGGTTTCCCCCTCACATATGCTGAATATCCTGGATTAAGCTGTATCTTTCCAAATACATGGACAGGGCGGCATGTGGCGCAGTGGTTAGCACTGAAGCTGCAGCGCTGAAGACCCGGCTTTGAATCCCGGCCCTGGGTCAGTGTCCGTTTGCTGTTTGCACAATCTCTCCGTGTTCGCGTGCGTTTCACCCCCGCAACCCAAAGGTGTGCAGGTTAGGTGGATTGTCCACGATAATTGCCCCTTAATTGAAAAAAAATAATAATTCGGTGCTCTAAATTTATTTTAAAAAAAGATAATGCATGGGCTGTACGGTAGCACAGTGGTTAGCACTGTTGCTTCACACCTCCAGGATCCCGGTTTCGATTAAACCACTGTCTGCACGTTCTTCTCGTGTCTGCGTGGGTTTTCACCCACAGTCCAAAGATGTGCAGGTTAGTTGTTTTGACCATGCTAAATTGCCACCAGTGTCCAAAAAATATTAGCTGCGGTTACCTGGTTATGGGAGTAGGATGGAACTGTGGCCTTTGTTAGCGTGCTCTTTCCAAGGCTCTGCAGAGTCGACGGGCCGAATGGCCTCGTTCTGCACTGTACGTTCTATGAAGTCAGTACATTGCGATGCGATTAAAATACACATCATATTGAACAGTGGAATGTATCCGAGGTGCACAGTTGGGTGGAAAGTTATTGGTCAGATGTAGCAGAAAGGACTGTGAACACATGAGGTCACTGGTCGGACAGTGTAAGATACAGAAAGTGCAGCAGAAATGGGGTTGCTGCATTGAGCGGTGCAGACAGCATATTTTCATGTTCATCTTGAGCGGTTTGTGAATTACTAGCTACACGGGGAAAGGATTTATTTACAGGCACTGGTTCAGGAAGGGATACACCTCGTACATCAGCTGTGTGGCAGTGCATCAAAAAGCTAACGGGAAGGGGTGCGTAGGGTGCGTGGGGGGAGGGAGGGCGTGTGCAGGGGTGGAGGGGTTCGTGAGATGTCTCAGATAAACTGCGGGGGGTAGAAATATACCACACGCATGGTGGGAGGGTATGACATACCAAGTATACCCTGGGAGGGGGAGAGCTGATATTTAAGGGCAGCACGGTAGCCTTGTGGTTAGCACAATTGCTTCACAGCTCCAGGGTCCCAGGTTCGATTCGCGGCTTGGGTCACTGTCTGTGCGGAGTCTGCACATTCTCCCCGTGTGGGCGTGGATTCCTTCGGGTGCTCCGGTTTCCTCCCACAGTCCAAAGATGTGCGGGTTCGGTGGATTGGGCATGCTGAAGTTCCCATAGTGTCCAAAATTGCCCTTAGTGTTGGGTGGGATTACTGGGTTATGGGGATGGGGTAGAGGTGTGGACCTTGGGTAGGGTGCTCGTTCTAAGAGCCGGTGCAGACTCCATGGGACGAATGGCCTCCTTCTGCACTGTAAATCCATGATTCTATGATTTAGTGTAAAACCACAGGGAGAGGCTGTTACGCCCTGCATATTGGTAAATCTGCATGCTTTACCAAACATAAAGTACAGAAACAACCCTACATTTCTTAGTAATGAGACGGGGGAGGGGACATGAGTCGTATGAGGTACACTTCAGGAAACCCACGCAAACACAGGGAAAACGTGCAGATTCCGCACAGACAGTGACCCGAGCCGGGAATCGAACCCCTGTTCCTGGCGCTGTGAAGCAACAGTGCTAATCACTGTGCTACCACTGAACCCTTGAACATTTCAGAGTATGGTTAAAAGTCAGCATCTGAGGGTCACGTGTGGGTCAGACCATGTGAGCCTGGCAGATTTCCTTCCCTAAAGGATCCTGATAAACCAGATATTTCTTTAAGGACAGTCGATGATGGTTACGTTGTCACCATGACTGAGAGCAGCTTTCAATTCAGACTTTAGAGTTGAATTTAAATGTGGCTAGCTGCTAATTTGTGACCTTAACTAGTCTCGTGACATTACTAGTCTAATGCCAATACCACTGTACCACTATCTAATCGTAATCGTGCAATTATCGAACACAGTTATAGTCTTTCTTCCATAAAGAGACGGAAAGTGCCCATAGTTCTCCAGAAATAAAAGAGAAAAAGTTGATGTCACTCAGCACGTCTGGCAGTTCCTGTGGCGTGAGAAACTTAGTCTTTTTCATTTTTTATTTTGTAAATTTAGAGTTCCCAATTATTTTTTTCGAATTAAGGGGCAATTTAGCGTGGTCAATCCACCAACTCTAAACATCGTTGGGTTGTGGAGGCGAAACCCACGCAAATACGGAGAGAATGTGCAAACACCACACGGAGAGTGACCCAGAGCCGGGATCGAATCTGGGACCTCGGCGCCGTGAGGCAGCAATGTTAACCACTGCGCCACCGTGCCTCACCTGTGAGAAACATCATTACCATCTGGCTTCCGCATTCCCATTATCCCCGTATTCCCGAGTTCATCTGACCAGCACGTTGTGCAACTGTACAACATCCCCTGTTATATTCCATCATCCTTGTTAAAAATCACAACATACCACATAGCTTCCAAACTGCTTACTGTGCCTCCAGACTAACCTTCTGTGATTCATGGAAAATGGCACCAACTTTACGCTGTACTTCCGGAACTGCATTAATTTAAATAAAACGCTGCTTATCTATATGGCCTGCGAAAATTCGACGTGTTTACGCATTTCGTACCGTATCTTCCATCTGCAAAATGTTCGCTGCCTCACTTAATCAATCTGTATCCCTTTGCATCCATTGATTTGATGAACTCATGCATTTCTTTAAATCCACGTTGGAAATGGTCGAGATCCCAGTAATACTTTCCCCTACAAACTTGAAGCCTGAAAGATGGCTTAATTTAAAGTGTTCGAGCTGCAGATGTCAATGATGGTCTCGTTCCTGAATCCTGAAGCTGTGAAAGGTGCTAAGTCGCTGGTGTCAGCTCGAATGGTCATCTCAAGGGGTTCTCTTCAATCAGTACTGCTGTACACCATTCTGTTTCTGTTCACTCATCAGAGTTCAACGGCTCAGGAACAGTTCTCAATGCCAGGAAAAATACTCGAGGAATAACCCACTCTTCACAGGAAAAGTCAGTATTGTTTGTGTGAGGTTTTTAATTTTCAATTCAACTCCCTCCCCTCTGCAATCTCTTCCGCTCCTCACTACTGCACTGGAATGTCAGCCAGGATATTTTGTACTCAAGTCCTGGTGTATAACTTGAACCTCCAGCATTCTGGCAACGAGAAGAAGGTTGTGGCTTCAAGTCCATCTCCAGATAGAACATTCCATGAACATGGATTGACATTGTTGCCAGGGCCACACGAACAATTCCCCAGGTACAGGGTTCCGTGCACAAACCCTACCCACCATTTATTGAAAAACTAGCATGTGGTAAAATGAGTGAAAAAATTATCCTGTAGATGTTTACACATTTCATTGATCATGACGGCAATCAGATCTCAAATCTGCTTCAATTGGTTACACACAAATTTATTAGAAGTTTCCCTTAATAAAACTCCTTGACAAATAAGCAACAGCACATGTGCACAAATTGAGATCTTACACGAGCTTTGGTCGGTTTTACCGGCTTTATCTGGCGGAAATTAACGGATTAAGAATGTTAAATATAAGTAACATCATACGCAAATTGTCCATGACGATGTTCAATGCGGTGTATTGAACATCACCAAGGAAGCTGGTACAGAAATAAACACAGTCCCATAATGGGAACAATGAATGTGATGGGCTCTGCTCATTGCGCGTGTTTCAGGCGGTGCTTCAAATTTCACTCAGGATTTTGGGCGTCCAGGCACCGACAGTCAGTTATATTCTTGGCTCCTGTCTATATGCTGTGGCAGCAATTATTGAAGAGAACTACAAATCAACAGATAACAGTTTATTCCTGTTGTGTCATTGAGACAGGAGGAATAGTTAAAATAGCTTGATATAGTCACAATTATTACCTCGATAATATTGTATGGAGGTTCGGCTTTGTCTTTTCATTGATGATCGAGTTTGAAATGGTAAATTCTCTCTCCATTCCTGTCGTATTTATAATGCTGAAGGAGAGAGAGAGAAAGTGGAGGACAGAAGGATAGGAGAGAGAGTTGAGGATGAGAGTGGGGACGAGAATGAGAGATAGGAGAGTGTAGATAAACTCCAGACCAATTCTAAGAGGACCGCAGAGATCATTGCAATAAACCAAACTTCCTGAGATTTAACATTGATGGAATACGCTGAGAATGATCTGGTCTATTCGGCAGGATAATGAATATCATCAGCAACCCCATGTGTTCGATACATGTCACAGAGCAGCTTCACCCTCTGTTCCCTGACATCATCTTCTGAAATCTGATGAAAAACTGAATTTTCTTTAGAGTTACATTTCTGGAGACATATTAATGACCACAGATGAACTACAAAACATCAAACATCTTATTTATACCAAGACATATTCATCATCGATCCATGACCTCTGAAAGACATCAGATCCTTGCTGTTTTCGTGACTGCTAGATGACAATTCCGGCCACGTTGGGTTCTTTACTCGGTTAATAGATCACCAAGGCATTATGTCATGTGAAGTGAATCCAGTCACTTCGTATATGGAAACTCGTACATACATTAGATCAAAAGGCGACACTCCTTTCCATGCGCGGGTATGTATGGATTCAAAATTTTCTTCCTATGTTTCACGATCCACTTGACTGTGGAACGGACGCAATGTGACAGTTTCGGTGTATTTCCAATAAGGTCATGACAGTTTGCATGTAAAGTGTGAACATTAATGAGATCCAGCATACTTTGGGAAGTTCTTACCGGAATACATGACGTTCATGTTTATCGGCCGTCACAGTTGTGTTGGCTTTTGAGGGAAATGCTTCGACCCATTTGTTGAAAGTATCAATGATTACTGGCATATATATTTGTAACCCCCTCCCCCCTCCCACCTCTAAACATAGCGCAAGATCATCCACAAAATAAATTAGCAAATTCGACCAGGGCCCCTCTATGCGCCTAGACTATCTGAGTTATCCTTTATGATCGAATCGGTCAATGTGCTTCCGGGCACATATCAAACACGTTTCAATATAGTGCTTTATATATTTATCAAAACGTGCCTCCAAGATAAGTTCTTCATTCTGTCTCCAGTTCTTGCTGTTCCATGATGATCCCAAACCACAATAAATTGATTTATTACCTAGTTACAATCTAGCGTTGGCAACACGTATCTTCCATCTTGAAGACCTAGACCGTCCCTGTGATGTTTAATTGTTTTTCTACTTCTTCAATGATGATCAGAATGGCTTCGAATGGGTTTCAAAACAAATTGTTCCTTTGGAATTGAAAAAGACCCTCACCTCGAGGCTGCCGTACCGGGGCAGCAAACTGGCCTCTTGCTTCGCAAACACATCTGCATTTAGAATGCCGGTTAGCGACGGTCTATGGCGAATCTTTACCTGAATTAGCCCATATTGCTCTCCTTGGGAGTTCTCGATTACATATTTTAGTAAAGTGGTCGACGGGAGAGACTGTTCATCCATTAACTCAATCCTCTAACTTAACCCTAAATAGTCAGTCAGTCCATTAGAAACATATAGGCTGTCTGAAAACATATCATGTGGTTTCGAGGGGAGAGGGGGGGAGGGGGTGATCCGAATAGGTGATTGCAAATGTTATTGCTGTTCATCAGTCACTCTGAGAGCTCATGGCATGGGTAGGTTCACTGTTCTTGCCTCTATCACCTGGCCTTGACTGTTTCCCATATGATTACCACACCCGAAATTCCCTCACTCCATCCTCATTCCAGGATCCCTCTATTAGATGTTTTAGTGGGTTTTTGTGTCTGTCTGTTGCTCTCTGGTTTATACCGGGCTATTGGGCACTATCCCTACTTCCCTTTTTTATTTTGGCAGATTTTGTCCACTGGCACTGGGTGCTGCCACACACTGGCAGTCTAGCGCTTCCCCGCCATTACTGATTTCTGCAAGGTTAAGTGCGTGTAATACTTCTGTATTACATAGGTAACGAACTGGACTGCCCAGGAAACTGCCAGTATGTGGCGTTCAAATGAGGAAAATGCCTGTTGTATCAGACGTATCAGTCAGAAATTGTAGCGTCCATCGCCGCAACCGGAATGTCACAAGGTAATTCTGGATTCAGTTTGTTTGGCTGGCGCCTGAGTCAATGTCTTTTTAGTTCACGAATGGCCTTTGTGAACAAGTCAGTCCCCTTCCAAGGGGTGTTCTTTTTTATTAGATCAGACAACGGTGAAGCTTTTTGATCAAAAACTAGCCATGTGGTTTCAGCAATATCGTAACAATCCTAAAAACGAATTGTAAGAATTTTAAATCGAGGGTAAAGGGAATTGGCAGGTGGTCTAAAGCCTTTTCCTGCTATGGCGCGATTCGTCCAGGTCACCATAGCGCCTTAGTTGGTGACCCGGCTTCTCATAATAGAAGCGTTTTGGGTTAACGTTCTGTCCCAAGATGGCGAGCAGGCCTAGCAAATCATCGCGGACATTTCAGTGTTCCTCTCTCGGTACGTTTTGGAGGATCAGGCCACCTACATACTGAATATTGCAGAAAATACGGAGGCTGGGGATTGAGGGTGATTTAGAGATGTGGAACAGAAATTGGCTAGCTGAAAGAAGACAGAGGGTGGTGGTTGATGGAAAATGTTCAGAATGGAGTTCAGTTACAAGTGGCGTACCACAAGGATCAGTTCTTGGGCCGTTGCTGTTTGTCATTTTTATCAATGACCTAGAGGAGGGCGCAGAAGGGTGGATGAGTAAATTTGCAGACGACACTAAAGTCGGTGGTGTTGTCGACAGTGCGGAAGGATGTAGCAGGTTACAGAGGGACATAGATAAGCTGCAGAGCTGGGCTGAGAGGTGGCAAATGGAGTTAAATGTAGAGAAGTGTGAGATGATTCACTTTGGAAGGAATAACAGGAATGCGGAATATTTGGCTAATGGTAAAGTTCTTGGAAGTGTGGATGAGCAGAGGGATTTAGGTGTCCATGTCCATAGATCCCTAAAAGTTGCCACCCAGGTTGATAGCGTTGTGAAGAAGGCCTATGGAGTGTTGGCCTTTATTGGTAGAGGGATTGAGTTCCGGAGTCAGGAGGTCATGTTGCAGCTGTACAAAACTCTGGTACGGCCGCATTTGGAGTATTGCGTACAGTTCTGGTCACCACATTATAGGAAGGATGTGGAAGCTTTGGAGCGGGTGCAGAGGAGATTTACCAGGATGTTGCCTGGTATGGAGGGAAAATCTTATGAGGAAAGGCTGATGGACTTGAGGTTGTTTTCGTTAGAGAGAAGAAGGTTAAGAGGAGACTTAATAGAGGCATACAAAATGATCAGGGGGTTAGATAGGGTGGACAGGGAGAGCCTTCTCCCGTGGATGGAAATGGCAAGCGCGAGGGGACATAGCTTTAAACTGAGGGGTAATAGATATAGGACAGAGGTCAGAGGTAGCTTCTTTACGCAAAGAGTAGTGAGGCCGTGGAATGCCCTACCTGCAACAGTAGTGAACTCGCCAACATTGAGGGCATTTAAACGTTTATTGGATAAGCATATGGATGAGAATGGCATAGTGTAGGTTAGATGGCTTTTGTTTCGGTGCAACATCGTGGGCCAAAGGGCCTGTACTGCGCTGTATCGATATATGTTCTATGAATTAAAATTTTCGGTTTGGAATATGGGAATATTGTGAAATCCCTGCGGTAAACATGTGCAGGTGGACTGACGACCCAGGAAGGCGAAGGGGATTTGTATTGGCGTTCCTTTCTTAACGAAACGGACCAACATATATTACTGATATCTAAAACAGTAATATTTCGGGCGTGTGTTGTTCGTTATATTAATATCTCGGGTCTGACACCACCGTGGGGCAGGCCAAAGCGGTTGTTTGATTCAATATTCGGCAGTCGATACTTAGCGGCAAAGTTGCATCCGGCTTCTTTACTGACCAGATAGGGGAATTATTTGCTGAGACTCCGGGAGTAGGACTCCCTACCCCACTAATCCGGTAATCACGTTCGGCACATTTTCTTTTGATAGCTTGGGGAACGCATATTATTTCTGAGGTTGGTTCCAGCCCCTCTATAGCAACCTCTAGAACATATAGCATTACTGCGCAGTACAGGCCCTTCGACCTTTAATGTTGTGCCGACCTGTGAAACCACTCTAAAGCCAATCTAACCCTTATCATCCATATGTTTATCCAATGGCCATTTAAATGCCCTTAATTTTGGTGAGTCCACCACTGTTGCAGGCAGGGCATTCCACGCCCTTACTACTCTCTGAGTAAAGAACCTACCTCTGACATCTGCCTTATATCTATCTCCCCTCAATTTAAAGCTATGACCCACTTGTGCTAGCCATCACCATCCGAGGAAAACGGCTCTCACTGTCCACCCTATCTAATCCTCTGATCATCGTGTATGCCTCAATTAAGTCACCGCTGAACCTTCTTCTTTCTAACGAAAACAGCCTTAAGTTCCTCAGACTTTCCTCATAAGATCTTCGCTCCATACCAGGCAACATTCTGGTAAATCTCCTCTGCACCCTTTCCAATGCTTCCACATCCTTCCTATAATGCGGCGACCAGAACTGCACGCAATACTCCAAATGCGGCCGCACGAGAGCTTTGTACAGCTGCAATATGACCTCATGGCTCCGAAACTCAATCCCTCTACCAATAAAAGCTAACACACCGTGCACCTTCTTCACAACCCTATCAAGCTGGGTGGCAACTTTCAGGGATCTATGCACATGGCCACCGAGATCTCTCTGCTGATTCACACTGCCAAGAACCTTACCATTAGCCCAGTACTCTGTATTCCCGTTACTCCTTCCAAAATGAATCACCTCACACTTTTCTGCATTAAACTCCATTTGCCATCTCTCAGCCCAGCTCTGCAGCTTATCTCTGTCCCTCTGTAACTTGTAACATCCTTCCGCACTGTTCACAACTCACCGACTTTAGTGTAATCAGCAAATTTACTCACCCATCCTTCTACACCCTCCTCCAGGTCATTTATAAAAATGACAAACAGCATGGTCCCCAAAACACATCCTTGTGGTACACCACTAGTAACTGAACTCCAGGCTGAACATTTCCCATCAACCACCACCCTCTGACAATATGCCGCTAACAGATTTGAGTTGGGCTGAACCCGTATCTCGATTCCAGAGCACATGTTGCACTAATGGGCCCCCTGACATTTTGTCTTTCTGACCGCACAGTTTGCACACGGTATACATTTTGTCCAAGTATTTTCACACAGAGATCGGGGATGATGTCTTTAACTCTCCATCAATTTGTCAAGCAATACAATTTTGTATGTCAAAGAATGAACTAAACTTCCACATTCGCTCGAAGCCTAGGATGTGTTCTGTCATCGGGAAGAATCACTCAAGATAGCAGAATGGAAAATCAATCTGACTTCCAGTCTAAACTCTCAAGGGTCAGTATCTCCACCTTATCACATGTGGCCCTTGAAACCGCTCAACATGATTTCCCTTTGATTGCACCATTCCATTCTGAGTGAGCTGCTGGTGTTAAATGTGGTGCGTGACCTCCAGTATCACCGGCATTTGACTGGATGCCTCCTCCCCAACCGCTAGCTAGCAGGCGACCTGTATTCTCACATTTGACGCTGCAGGACCATTCTGCAAAGGCCTGACACCGTCATTGATTACATAGCGGAGCGTGGGTGGATGAGTCAGGAGCTTGCGCCCCTCAAAACTACAGAGATGATTCTTTCCTGCATATTGGTGCATCCGAGTTCCTCCAGGCCCGTGCAATGTTTGGAGAGTTTTCTTAGCCCCCTGTGAATAATGTTTAGGTTCGCAAGATTCTCGGAAAGTAGTCGGTCACAATTATAACACCGGCCGGTTGACGCTAGTCCTGGTCTGGTCGGTAGCGCGGGATGTGTACTGTTTGTGGGTTCACCATGTCTCTTATCTGGAACGGGTCTCTCGTGATAAGGAGGAGAATGTAGTTTTATTCGTATCTCTCTGTGCCCACCGTCATTTTCCCAGATTGCCCCGTGTCCCTGAGTTGGAGCAACAACATTTTGCCATTTTGGGTTCCCCGTGGCCTGAGCTTCCCTTTGCCGTGCTCGGGTTAAACGGTGGAGGATCCATGTCACAGTGTGTGTTGAGTCAGGAGGGTCAACAGATTCCCAAGCTTTCTGGCCATTTCGGGCTGCATGTGAGACGAACGCATTAGTCAATCTGGTATCATTTGTGGTGCGCGTGTCTTGTCAGAAGAAATCATTTTGTTCCGAGTTTTGATCTCTCGAAACTCACCCACAGCTTTTATTACAGAGATTGCTGCAATGATTATCACTCTCTCCTTTCGTATTCATCTTGTTCAATGTACAAACCTCAATTCCTCGGCGTCACTGTGATATCCATGGCTGATTGTTAGATTTTAGTCAATGTCTGATGCAAGTCCTGTCTTATTGAAAATAGTTAACTGCACCTGCTTTTTCACTGCTCAGTTTGTTATTATTCCCTGAAGGACATTAGTGAACCAGCTGGGTTTTTACGACAATCGAAAATGGTTTTATATTCACCATTCGGAATTTATTTCTTTATATTTACTGGATTCAGTCCATCCAAATGCCCTGATTGCATTCAAAACCAGGACCACAGAGCATTACCCTGGGTCCCTGAATTACGACTAACTGCTTTTTTCAGATAATGGAAATCGGATCAGCCTCCTTGGAGCCAAATTGTTTCCCTTGGGGGATTCAACTTTCTTTAAAACGAGACTCCTTTCAAGGTGTTCTCCCATTGTCTCTTCGGCAGCATCGCTTTGGCAACTGAAAGAGATCAGCGGCTCCAGAGGGTGCGAGGGGAGAGATTGAAATCTGACATTCACAACCTGGCATGTTACAACAATGGCTGTGAATGTGAGAACAATGGATTGGAATGATACAACAATGTTTCAGAATCTGACAACTGTGGGTAGGAATGTTCCATCAATGGATGAGAATCTGAAAACAATAATGGTTGATCATAATCTGAGAACAAATGACTGGAATGTTCCAACAGTAAACAAGGGTTTTTTGGCTGCGATTTACCAACTTTCTACATTTTATAAATGGATGTCATTGGAAAAACGGATCTATTGGACACTCCAAGTTATTCAGGCGGGTTACTATCCCTTCCTTGCTGGTTTCGGTGTCCCTGGTAAGAAACTTTATGTCTTTAATGCTCCAATCCATTGTTAACCACGGTATTTTGCTGTCATTTATATTTGGATGTGAAAATGCATTTTGTGAAGTTCAATCTGAAACACCTTTACCTCTCCATCAATGTAATGTCACTGATCTGTCCAATGTCTGAGCCTTAAGAAAAGACAGTTCACAATCTCTGCAATTGCTTTAACGTTGAGGTGATTTCCGTTCCCACATCATCTCCAGTACCAAACCTGTCTTCTATCACCTCCAAAATATCACTTCTCCAATTCTGCCGTCGAAAACTCCTCACCTATTGTCAAAATGTAAACTCGAGAGCTCCAATGTCATCAGCGAAACACTTCAGATTACCAAACTTTGTAACGCACAGAACATCCATATCTCTGTAATCTGAACTGCATATCACAGAAGATCAGTTCAATCACCATTCTGATGCATGATTTGGACTGGGGTGGGCACAGTCATGAATCTTACAGCACCAGGATAATGTCCAACAGGTTTGTCTCGAATCACTAGCTTTCGGAGCGCAGCTCCTTCCTCTGGTCCTTCCTCACCTGATGAAGGAGCTGTGGGCCGAAAGATAGTGATTCGAAACAAACCGGTTGGACTTTAATCTGGTGTCGTAAGACTTCATTCTGATGCAAGCAGACGCACATGTATTCCCTTTCGCGCTGCTCATTGACTTTTTCCATATTTCTGCAACATCTATCCACTTACGGCTGTTCCCAATCCCTTTTTGAAGTTTATTTACTTTTATATATATATCTTCTTTGTCGCAATCTCCGGAGCTCTCTGTCACCAAGAGAATGCGCTGAGACTGTTACGTGACTGGACGTGAGTGCTTTCGAGCTGGGTAAAAAACAGCGAGTTCAAGTGGTGAGTTCTAACGGGTTATAAGGGGGTAACTAGTCATTAAACTGATCTTCAATTGAAAGCTAAATCAGCCCTCAAATCGGGTAATAGAAAACTAATCGTTTGGCGAGTTGTATTCCTGAAACAGGATGCAGGTGAGTTACACTCAACTGTATCTGTTGGATTGTGCAACTGGTTTAATTCTGTTTCCAGAGCATTGGATTTTGAGGCCGATAAACAGGGAAGACAATCAGTATTGTTTGTCTGCACTGTTTGGCAGTACTGTTTTTCTGCACTGTGAGAGCTACTTGGCAAGACAGGAGCGTGCTTTGCAGTTGGGTGGAAAACACGGAGTTGGGTGAAATTGGCAGACGGGGAAACGGAAATATCGGACGCAGAGCTGAGCAGGAGATTATCGAACAGATCCAGGGAATGTAAAGCGGTATCATGATTCACTGACACAGTGTTCCGACTTGGGGGACGGGGGGGATGAAGAGTGTCATCACAGGAAGATGTGATTTTCTTGGCGAATAAGGAATCTGTTCAAATTTGAAAATCCATTTGAAATTTCCTGTTATAATTTGCGTTCATGTTGAAGTAGTGGGGGAATATTAAAAATGTTTTAAAAGTTAAAAAAATTAAAATCTAATTTAAAAAACTAGAGATTGAGGGACGCGTGGTGTGTTCTTCCGGCATGATGTAAGAGCTGATGGGCCCCATTGAGGTTCCTAGCGACCACATCTGTAGTAAGTGTTGGTTGCTTGAGGAACTCCGGCTCAGATGTGATGAGTTGGATTCTGAGCTTCGGACGTTGCGACAGATCAGGGACGGGGAGAGGTACCCAGACACTGTGTTCCAGAAGGTAGTCACACCACTTAGGCTCACTACCTTGAATTGAACCAGTGGTCAGGGACAGACAGGAGCGTGTGGCTGCTATTGAGGCAGGTCGAGAGTTACTAACTTCAGTCATGGAGGTGTCTCAGCTCTTGACCTTTTCCAACAGTTACGAGGTACTTGCTCAATTGTTGATGGGGACAAGGACTGTAGGGAGGATGAGTTAGCTGACCACTGTGACGTGGTACTGGAGGTCATTCAAGCGTGTAATCAAAACGACAAGTGGTAGCAGCAGTGGATTCAATGATTAGGGAGACAAAGAGCATCCTTTATAAGCAGGACCAACAGTGCCACATGGTAAGTTGGCTGCCCGGTGCCAAGGTGACGGACATCTCTAACTGGCGTGAAGTTATATTGGAGTGGGAGGGGGAGGATCCAGTTTTAGTGGCCCACATTGATACGGACAACATAATAAAGACAAGGAAAGAGGACCTGTTTGTGAATTATCATGAACTAGGAACAAAAGAATCGAACAGGTCCTCAAGGGTTATATTCTCTGGATTACTGCCCGAGGCATCTGCAAATGGGCACAGGAATGAGAAAATTAGGGAGGCAAACACGCGGCTAAACGAGCGGTGCAGGTGGCGTTCCATTTCATGCGGAACTGGTATCAGTATGTTGACAAGACGGATATGTTCCGTTGGATGGCGTCCACCTTAATTGGACTGGGAACATTGTTCCAGCGGGAAGGAGTAAATAAAGTGGTCACAGGACTTTAAACTAGCAAATAGGGGGAAGGGAATGGTAAAACTACAAGACGTATAATGGTTAATGGGAACCAGAACAGCAGGTCAGCATGTGACGAGAAGGTAGAAATTAATAGAAATAACAGTCAGGGCTCGTCTATCCGCTGGGAAGGCGGAAGGACACGGGAAAAAATGTTAGATGACTGGGGGAGCGAATGCTGTGGATGAAGTACATTGTTACCAGAGATTAATGAAGGAGGTCAGAATGTGTGAAAAGCAGAGTGCGCAAGAAAATCGTCCAAGCGAAAGACAAACCAGTCGGACATATTTGGACAACGTCCCCTGACAACGCGTTCCAGGCACTCACCACCTTCTGCGTAAAAAACCTGCTTCGCACATATCCTCTGCACGTTGCCCCACGGACCTTAAACCTATGTCCCATGGTGCCTGACCCGTCCATCATGGGAAAGAGTGCCAGCCCATCTACGCTATCTCTGCCCCCCCATAATATTGTAGACCTCTATCAGGTCATCCCTAAACCTCCGTCTTTATAATAAAAACATCTATTCAGCATCTCCGCATAGCTAAGACCCTCCAGACCAGGAAAAATCCTGGCAAACCTCCTCTGCACGCTGTCCAAAATCTCCATACCCTTCTGTAATGTGGCATCCAGAATTGTGTGCAATATTCCAATTGCAGCCTTACCAAGGTTCTATCCATGACTTGCTAATTTTTATACTAAATGCCACGTCCAATTAAGGCAAGCATTCTGTATGATTTCCTCACTACGTTGTCCACCTGTGTTGCCACTTTCAAAGATCTCTGGATGTATGCCCAGTTCTCTCTGATTTTCTATATTCCTAAGTTTTGCTATTTACGGCATATTTCCACTCTATGTTAGACCAAACAAAATGCATTAATTCGCATTTATCCTGAATAAAACCCATTTACCATTTCCCTATCCTAGTCACCAATCTATATCTGTCGTGCTATGTCCTCTGACAATCCTCAACAGTATCGGCCACTGCACCAAACTTGGCGTCATCCACAAACTTACTAATCAGACCAGCTACATTTTCCCCCAAATCGTTCATATATACTCCAAACAACAGAGGTCCCAGCACAATTCCCTGTGGAACACCGCGGGTCATTGCCTTCCAGACAGAAAAAAACCCTTTCACTGCTACCCTCTGTCACCCGTGACCGAGCCAATTTTGTATCCATCTTACCACCAGACCTCAGATCCCGTGTGACTTCACCTTTTGTACCAGCCTGCCATGAGGCTTTTTGTCAAATGTTTTTTTTAAATAAATTTAAAACACGAATACATTTTTTTCCAATTACGCGGCAATTTAGCATGGCCAATTCACCTACTCTGCAATCTTTTGGTTTGGGGGGCAAAACCCACGCAAACACGGGATGTATGTGCGAACTCCACACAGAGAGCGTCCGAGAGCCGCGATCGAACCTGGGACCTCGGCATCGTGAGCCGGTAATGCTAATCACTGTGCCACCGTGCTGTCCTTTGTCAAAGGTTTTACGGAAATTCATGGAAACAACATTCACCGCCCTCCCCTCATGAGTCATCTTTGTCACCTCCTCAAAAACTCGATCAAGTTAGTGAGGGGCGACCTCTCCTTCACAAAACCATGCTGTCTATCGCAAATGAGCCAATTTCTTTCCAAATGGGGATCAATCCTGTCCCTGAACGTACTGTCCAATAATTTATCCCCTGCCTTTGCGAGGCTCAACGTATAATTTCCTTCATTATCGCTGCTGCTTTTCTTAAATAGAGGTACCACGTCAGCTATTCTCCACTGCTGTGGTATCTAACCTGAAGTCAATGAGGATACAAAGATGCCAGTTAAGGCGCTAGCTATTTGCTCCCTTGCTTCCCTCAGTATTCTGGCGTTAGCCCATCCGGCCAAGGAGACTGGGGTCAACTTTAATATATATTAAAATACCCAATACTTCCTCCTTTTTGATTTCACCATGGCCCAGACTATCCACACACCCTACCCAAGAATCGGCTTCCACAAAGTTATTTTCTTTGGTGAACACTAATGAAAAGTATTCACTTAGTACCCTTCACCTCCTCTGATTCAACATATAGATACCCCCACTCACCTTAACTGGTCCAATTCTTTCGCTGGTCACCCTTTTGTTGTTTTACGTACGAATATGATGCTTTGGGATTCACCTTAATCTTCCTTGCCAAGGAGATTTATTGGTCATTCCCAGACCTCTTAATTTCCATCTTGATCACCTTCCTACTTTCTTTATACTCTTCTATAAAGTATCGAGGTTTTCATCATAAAGGATTCCCATCAGCCAATAGCATCTGTGTCCTTTCCGAAGCAATCACCTAAGAATGTTACTGGATTCGGTGACATATAGAACATAGAGCATAAAACAGTACAGCACAGAACAGGCCCATCGGCCCTCGATGTTGTGCGGAGCCGTTGTCCGAAAACAAGATCAAGCTATCCCACTCCCTTTCATTCTTGTGTGCTCCATGTGCCTATCCAATAATCGCTTGAAAATTCCTAAAGTGCCCGACTCCACTATCACATCAGGCAGTTCATTCCACACCCTAACCACTCTCTGAGTAAAGAACCTACCTCGGACATCCCTCCTATATCCCCCACCCTGAGCCTTATAGTTCCGCACCCTTGTAACAGCTACATCCACCCGAGGAAATAGTCTCTGGACGTCCACTCTATCTAGTCCCCTCATCATCTATACACCAAAGAAAAAAGCCCGAGCTCCCTCAACCTTTCCTCATAAGACCTATCCTGCAAACGAGGCAGCGTCCTGGTAAATCTCGTTTGCACCCTTGCAATGCTTCCACGTCCTTCCTATAGTGAGGTGACCAGAACTGCACACAATACTCCAAATGTGGTCTCACCACGGCCATGTACAGTTGCAGCATAACCCCGCGGCTCTTAAACTAAAGCCCCCTGTTAATAAACGCTAACACACTATAGGCCTTCTTCACGGCTCTATCCACTTGAGTGGCAACATTCGGAGATCTGTGGACACGAACCCCAAGATCTATCTGTTGCTCCACATTCCTCATAATCCTGACGTTGACCCTGTAATCCGCATTCACATTTTTTCTACCAAAATGAATCACCTCGCACTTATCAGGGTTAAACTCTATCTGCCATTTTTCTGCCCAGCTCTGCATCCTATCAATGTATCATTGCAGCCAACAACAGCCCTCCACCTTATCCACTACTCCATCAATCTTGGTGTAATCAGCAAATATACTGACCTACCCTTCAGCCCCCTCCTCCAAGTCATTGATAAAATCACAAATAGCAGAGGACCCAGCACCTGTGTACCTGTGGTACACCTCTGGTAACTGGTCTTCTGTCTGACAATTTTCCATTAACCACCACCATCTGTCTTCTATGTGATAGCCAGATACTTATCCAATTGGCCACATTTCCTCTATCCCACACCTCCTTACGTTCTTCATAAGCCGACCATGGGGAACCTTATCAAACGCCTTACTAAAATGCATGTATACGACATCAAATGCTCTACCTTCATCTACGCACTTAGTTACCTCCTCAAAGAATTCAATCAAATTTCTGAGGCAGGCCTTCCCTTCACGAATCCGTGTTGACTATCCCGGATTAAGCTGAATCTTTCCAAATGGTCATAAATCCTATCCTTCAGGGCCTTTTCCATTAACTTACCAGCAATCGAAGTAAGGCTAACCGACCTATAATTACCATTTTCTTGAACAGAGGAACAACATTCGCCACTCTCCAGGCCTTTGGCACTATCTCCGTGGACAGTGAGGACCCAATGATCAAAGCAAAGGCTCTGAAATCTCACCCCCTGTCCCCCAAAGAATTCCCTCACACGGTCATTCCTCCCTGCCGGACAGGGACATACATATCAAGGACACACAGTATTTGTTCCTTGAACAAGCTCCAGTTTTCATTTGTGTCTTTCCTTGACAATGTCTTTCCCATCTTATGCTCCCTAATTCTTGCATAATCGCATCATAATTACCCCTCCCTCAATTATAAACCTTGCCTTGCTGTATGTCCCTATCCCTCTCCATTGCAATAGTGAAAGTCACCGAATTTTGGTCACTATATCCAAAGTGCTCTCCCACAAACAAATCTAACACTTGGCCCAGTTCATTACCCAGTACCAAATCCAATGTACCCCCCCCCCCCCGCCCCCTCTTGTCGGCCTATCCACATATTGTGCCAGGAAACCATCCTGCACACAATGTACAAACACTTGCCCATCCGAACTGTTCGACCTATAGAGGTTCCAATCAATATTTGGAAAGTTAAAGTCACCCATGACAACTACCCTGAGACCTCCACACCTATCCATTATCTGTTTTGCAATTTCTTCCTCCACATCTCTATTACTATTTCGGGGCATATCGAAAACTGCTGACAACGTGACCGCTCCTTTCCTGTTTCGAACTTCGGCCCATGTTAAGTCAGTAGGCAGATCACCTTCGAACTGCATTTCTGCAGCCGTTAAATTATCCTTGATTAACAATGCTAGTCCTCCACCTCTTTTACCACCTTCCCTACTCTTACTGAAACTTCTATACACCGGAACTTCCAACAACCATTCCTGTCCCTGTTCTAACCATGTCTCCGTAATGGCTACAACATCGTAGTCACACGTACCAATCCACGCTCCATGTTGACCCAGCTTATTCTGGATGCTCCTTGCATTCAAGGAGACACACTTCAACCCACATTTCTGTCATGCGCTCTTGATACCCTCCTCAGTACCTCACTACTCTTAACACTGGCTTCTGGACTACAGCTCGTTTCCCTCCCCCTTGACAAATTAGTTTAAACCCCCCGAAGAGCCGTTATTCATACAATCAAATAATTCACTGTGCAGAAGGAGGCCATTCAGCCCATCACTCTGCACCGGCCTTGGAAAGAGCACACTACCCGGGCCCACGCCTTCACCCTATCCCCGTAACCCAGTAACCCCACAAAACCATTTTGGACATTATGGGGAACTTAGAATGGCCAATACACCGAACCTGCACATCTTTGAACTGTGGTAGGAAAGCGCAGCACACGGAGAAAAGACGCATGCTGACACGGAGAGAACGTCAAGACTCCGGACAGACAGTGACCCAGGCCGGGAATCGAACCTGGGCCTGGAGCTGTGAAAGAGCAGTAACAACCACTGTACACCGTGCCGACCTAATATATGAAACGGATCAATAATCATTCTGTCAATCTGACGTTTTTCTCTCCATCCAGATGCAGAATTTCACTGTTTATTTTGTTTCCCTCCAGCTAATGTGGCGACAATTGTGACCCTGGCACTTCGGAATTGTGGACTCTCTAGATGTGTCACTCGCTACCTGCTGGCCATGGCAGCAGCAGATCTACTGGTCATTATTATCGATCTAATATTCAGACACATCCCGATTGTTTACTGGGAGCGGTTTTATTTCCTGTGGTCTATGCCTGTGTGTAATATCCATGCTGCCTTTCTTTATGCAGCTACGGACTGTTCTGTCTGGTTTACTGTGTCTTTCACCTTTGATCGATTTGTTGCCATTTGTTGTCAGAAGCTGAGCAATAAATATTGCACTGAGAAAGTGGCTGTTGTGGTTCTCGGAACCGTGGCTGTGCTGAGCTGTTTTAAAAACATTTTTTGGTACTTCATGTTGTCAGACAGGTACATGATTAGTAACACACCCATCTTCTGTATTATAACATTCTCCACTCAAGTATCTCATATTTGGATAGCCATCGAGTTTCTGCATCATATTGTGACCCCGTGTGTCCCATTCGTCCTGATTCTGTTGCTTAATGTTGCAACCATCAGACACATAGTGGTGAGCAGTAAAGCCCGCAGCCGACTTCGGGCAAACAATGCTGCGAAGAGTTCCAGAGACCCAGAGATGGAGAGTCGAACAAAATCAATCATATTGCTGTTCGTTATATCGTTAAATTTCATCCTGTTATGGACAGTTTTAATGGTGTATTCTATATGGAGACGGACATATTATTTGATAGATGATTCTGCATTGATGAGTGATGTTGTTCTGGAAATTGGCTTCATGTTGCAGCTTCTGAGCTGCTGCACAAACACTTGTATTTATGCCGTGACCCAAACTATTTTCAGGGAGCAGTTGTTGAATGTACTGAAGTATCCATTTGTTTCGATTTTTCGATGCATTCAGAGATGTTCAGAAATGAATAATTGACAATTTGGAGAAATTAATTGCTTGTTTCAATTTTCCCATTGGTGTCGTTGGGAGAGAGCAGACCGGAAGTACTCTGACGGGAAAAAGCGGGGGAGGGGCCACTGTCACTGTCGCAGCATTAGCAAGTGTTTCTCTCTTTGGTTGGCTCTGAATATGGTCGCCTTCCTTAATCCTAATTATGTTTGCTCTAGAGTCGTCAGGTATCTTTCGATACCGCCACAAGGTTCAAACCCGAATACTGATCAAAAAGTTGTTACACCAGTTAGTTAGTTCAAAGTCAATACTATTTATTTACACACACAATAATATCTACTCATGCACGGAAAACTACAGACTAAACTATCACTACTGCGAAAGCCTACCCTTAGCTTCGGGCGCCCACTCAGTCAGAGGAACAATGGCTGTTGTTCAGTTCTGAGGCTGCTGGGGTCGAAATGGTGAAGGGAAACAGCTAAGGTCGCCCGCCTGGTAGCGAGCGTTGACCTTGGACTGCTTCTGGTGCAGCTGGTGGACGGGTCTCTCCACTGTGAGAAACAAGTCCAAGAGAGCAATTCTCTCTTGGGGCCTTCCACTTATACCTGAAGGGGCTTCGCTTTTGGGTGCGCCTTGAACTTGGCCCCAATCAATTAGGCCGTATCTTGATCACTCGTATTGATCTTCACTAATAAAGGGGTGGATGCCCTGATGGCTGGGCGTGTCCTAGGTGGCCGTTGGCATGCTTTGTTTTCTGGTTTCGGTTTGGGGAAGTGGCGCCGCGAGGTCTGGGGCCAGATCGGTTACTTCAGTATCTTCCTTTGTTCCCGGACATGTGCCATCCATATGCTAATGTGCCTACATTTTCAGTACTGTCTAGGAGCTGCGGCTCCAATATGCAGACAGGCTCTGTGCCTATTTTCTTTCTTTCTATTGTCCATTTTTCCATGCAATCTTTGCAAATGTCCATTTTGTATTCCTGAAGTGGCCATACAACGTGGCTACACACCCTCCTTGTGATCCTCAACGCGAAGCGTGAAGGATCAAATAACCACATCGTCTTCGTTCTCTTCCCAAGTTGGGCACCCGTAAGCACTTTATAGGCTCTTCACTGCTCTGTCCTATGAATTGCAACTTGTACCTAAATTTTTTATGTCCATACATCATTATAACCTTCGACGGGGCGCTATGACATTCAGGCATGCATTACAAAATAAAAAACTGGAACCTCTGACTATCCTTAACTGAACTATCCTTACTCAAGCAATGAAAAGAATGTAAAGTATTTTAAACAGTACAAATAGCAGCAACACAGGTCTCTCTGGCTTGGCAGTCAAACAGGGAGTTTTACATTTCTTTTTATTGGAACGAACAAAACACACACACAAAAACGGATGCACTTTAATTCAGTTAAAGGGGTTGGGGTGTTTCTTGAAGTCCGAAAATAGGGGCTCTGAGGGTGTATACCGGAGTGCGAGTGCGGGAGGCTTTCCTTCACCATTTCCGCAGTCTTACAGTCTGAACGACACTGCAGAGTATCGCAAGTACTAATAGCGATTCCACAACGTAGGATAGGGAATACTAGGTAATGAGCCAGTCACACCAGATCGGTGTATCGGTAACTATCTCGTGGTTTAGTGTATGGCAGGGTTGGCAAACATTCACGACCTGTGTGGTAGGGGGGTCAGGGTGGTGGCACCCGCGCGCAACTGGAGGGATCCCGCTAAGATCCAACTGTAGAGCATGATGGTTGTCTTCATCTTTCTTTCTTTCTGTCTTCTTCTTTTCTTCTTCTGAGTTTCCTGAGGTTCCGAAGTTCTATGGACACAAGCATAATATCTGTTATTATCTTGCTTAAGATCTCGTATGTCTGTCTGTCTGTCCTATTATTGCCAATTGCCCATTATAATTGATCACCATCTGTGACAGCCACATTTATTATTTGAACCAAATATTTTGGACAAGACAACCGAGAAAAAACTGACACAGTGCGAGCCGTCTCGCAGCCTGTGCTATCTACCATCCCAGTGTTCGAGGATGTAAATAGCATTTGGAAGCAACCTAATAAACAAAAAAAAGAGTTTTGAACTTAGAGAACCAAAATGGGGTGCGTATGGGCCGCGGCGGGTAAGAATGGGTGGAGTCCCCGGGTAGGACGGTGGCCAGTGCCGTGTGTGCTCTACCCGAGCGTAGTTGACTAGAGGAGAATCCTTAGGGAGGGCGGGGACCAGTGCCGTTTCTCCACTGCCTGAGCGACCGGCAAGAACGGAACGGTCGCCGTGGGGGCTGCCTCTCGTGATTACCTTCAAATCAGGAGAGTTGCTATGATTGGTTGTCTGCCGACAAACTAGTTCCTCTGAACGGTTGCCTGTCGACAAACTTGTTCCATTAACTGCCAGTTGGCGTTAGAAGAGTGGTGGCGGGGGCCATGAAAAACTTGAAATGGACAAACAACATTTAACATTCACAATAACAAACAAACATACATTACAAACATGGTGCAGGTTCCATCAGAAAGGACACCGTAACTCTCCATCGGTTCCTTTTTACCATCATCTGGACACCTCATTGCTCAGCAGCAAACAGAGTCGCAAAGGGATTCGTTTGGTGGGAGTCAGACTCTATGTCTTCATCTTCTCCCAGCTGCCATACTCTTGACTGCAGTAGGTTTGCTAAAGCTGCGAGGGGCTAATTGGGGTCCATCTCATCATTCCGGGTGAGCCTGAACGAATTGTCTCGGTGCCAGAATATTGTGTCGAGGTTGGAGCTGCTAGGGGTTAATCCATAATCGTCGGGCGGTGGGTCTGGGTCAGGGGCTTTAATGTATGTTATCTCGAAGGTGTCGCTGGAATCATGTTCGGTATCACTGGGAGTGGGGCCTGATGCAGAGGTGTAATCGTAGGGTGGTGTGCTGGGGCTGTCGCTTTCGCTATCGCTGTCGCTATCGCTGCTGGTTGACGGAAGGGAGAGACGGAGACGTGCCTATGGAGTTGGAGTCGAAGTCGTGTCTGAGGACGGGCTGGACTGGTTGGGGAGGGTACGAATGCGTCATTCGTGGGCGGGGCGTGCTCATATGCTGCTGCAAACGACATGTGGTGTGCATGGTTGTTCTGCGAGCCACAAGTCTTAAGCTGGTTTATGTGAAACCACGCAGACTTCCCATCGGGATATGTGATCTTGTGTACAGAGGGGCTGACTTTGTCAGAGATGGAATACGGTCCGGAAGGTTTGGGGGAGAAAAATGAACTGGGGTTGTATAGGGATAGCCTCCCTTGCTATCCTACAGCAAACTCGGTGGCGTGTACCGTTTTATCAATGCAAGCCCTGCTTTGTTTCTTCCCTGTCCCAAGTCTAACAGCTGCAGCGAGCTGGGCTGCCTTCACATTATCATTAATCTGCTGGACTGATTTTTCATGCGTGAGGGTGGTGACTGTGGGCCTGGCCAAATCCAGTCCTAATAAATATTCTGTCCCTTTCATGGGGCGTCCGGTCATGAGGGTGTGGGGGGTGTATCCTGTGGACGTGGATACCGTGTTTCTTATGAACATCAGTGCAAAGGGGAGAACTGAGTCCCAGGTGCTATTGTGCTGTTGCACCATTTTCCTGAGGGTCGCTTTCAGAGTTCTGTTCATCCTCTCAATGCCGCGTGATTGGGGCTGGTATGTTATATGAAACGTTCGCTTTATTCCGATATTTGTGAGGGCGGTTTTCATCACTCGTCCTGTAAAATGGGAGCCTTGTTCGGACTCTGTACTGCGTGGGAGGCCCCATCTTGTAAAGATGTGCTGTGTTAGGATTTTAGCTGTCGTTTTGGCAGTGTTTGTTCTGGATGTAAAAGCGCCCACCCATTTTGTGAAGGTGTCGATGACCAGCAGCACGTACGTAAAACAATTTCTGCAATTGAGGGGGTGGGGTGGGGTAAGGGTCCTATATAATAGGGGTGTGACTTAGCTAAGCTTTTCTTGCACATCTGTCCGGATTGTTCTGGGCACAGATTAAGCAATTCTCAATGAAATGAGTAACATTGGTGTTTAAATCAGGCCACCAGCAGAAAAGGTCTGAGGTGTGCTAGGGTGGGTTCAATGCCCTGGTGCCCATGATTGTCACGGAACTGACAAATAATTTGGTTCTTGTCCTGGCTAGGGAATACATAAATGCCGTCTTTTAAAATCACACCGTCATGTATGGTTATCGCTTTTTAAATCTTATCATAAGGGACTGCGAAATTGCCTTTTAAAACGTCCCTGAGCTTCTCATCTTCTTTTTGAGCCTTTGCCAAATCTTGAATGTTGGTCTGTGAGAGCTGATCCGCGTGCACTGGGGCGCTTTCGGGGGGTTCCAAAAGTGACCATGTCTGGAAACTACCTTCGGTAGGGCGTCTGCCTTAACGTTACCGGGGATGGGGGGGGGGGGCGGCGGGGGGGAGAACGATGATGACTACGAACTTTAATAATGCCGTATTTCCTATCTTGAGCTGTCTCTAGGATATGTAGGAATAATGGGGCTGAGGGTAGGGGCTTTCTGTTTGCGGAAACGAATCCTCTATTTTCCCACAGGGGTAGGAATTCGGTTAAACTGTTGCAGACATATAAACTGTCCGAATATATGTCGGCTGTGGTCGGAAACGAGTCGAGTTGATCTACAATGTGCGCTCTGGCTGCCAGCTCTGCTGCCTGCGAGCCCAAGTGTCCTGGCAATTTCAACGAAATCTCTTCGTGGGGCTCCCTGTGCATCCTCTTATGTAAATACCGCAACCAGTATTTCTTTTCCCATTTAAAACTATGGAGGAGCCATCCACATAGGTTATAATGGGTGCGCACGTGTCTGTGGGCTGGGGTCTCTGGGGTGTAGCACCTGCTTTCCTGGGAGCTCACTTAGGTATCAAGGATCCTATATTATGTTTAGTGGAGATGATCTCACACTCGTGTGGGGTACCTGCATATTGTAAATTATCGGCGAGGAAAGTGTGGGTCTTGGTTCTTTTAACTGTTATGTCCCGCCCCTGTAAAAGAAGGGTCCAACGGGTTGCACGGATCTGGCTGACTGTGCCATCCTTAAGTCGACCATCTAGTAGTCGCTGAGCTGGGGTCTGTTCAGTGAGAATGGTGATGGGGTTGAGTCCTGTCATGTCGGCGAAGTATTGTACTGCCCACAAATCTGCGAGCAGGTGCCTTTCGCAGGCAGAAAATCCTTGTTTGACAGGATCTAACACGCATGAGGCGTATGCCACGGGGCCGAAGCGATCATGTCGTCCTTGGAGGAGCACGGCCGAAAGGCTTTGGACGGTGCTTGCTACTTCGAATGCGTACGGGGAAAGTGGATATGAGACCTGTAATGCGGAGGCTGTGCTGAGGGCTATTTTTAAAGCATCCACGGCATCCGTGTGCTGTGGAAGCCATTCCCAAGGCGCTTGTTTCTTGAGAAGTTCGGCAAGGGGCGCTGCTTTTATGGCAAAACCGTGAATGTGGTTTCGGCAGTAGCCAACCAGTCCTAGAAATGACCGGAGAGCTGTTATGTTATGGGGAAGCGGCAATTTGACGATCGAGTCAATCATCTTTTGCTCGATCACGCGTTTACCATATGTGAGTACTGTACCCAAGTAAATCACTTTTTCATGCAAAATCTGGGCCTTTTTGGGGTTCACTTGACATCCATTCTGTTGCAGGAGTCCGAAAAGTTTGGCGAGAAGCGAAATGTGCTCTCCCTTTGTGTTCGCCTGTAGTAGCATATCATCTACATATTGGACCAGACAATCGGTTCGGGAACATTTTGCTGATCCATTTGCCAGCTATCGGTGGAAAATGGAGGGGGAGATGTGGAAGCCTTGTGAAAGGCATGTCGACGTGTATTGCCTGGAATATAAAGGCGAATATATATTGGCACGCTTTATCATATGGAATGGACCAAAAGCCTTTGCTAAGTTCAAAATCGAAAACAACTTTGACTGTAGTCCCTTTTATAGCATGGTCTCGGGACTCGTGGCTACGGTGGGGGCTGCTACTGGGGTTACTTTGTTCAGTTTCCGGTAATCAATGATCAGTCGCCATGATCCATCGGGTTTCCTGACGGGCTAAATTGGTGCGTTATTCGTGGAGGCTATTGATATGAGTACGCCTTGATCAACCAGACTGTATTACCTTTGACATTTCTCCCTCTGCTTCTTGGGGAAAACCGTACTGCTTTTGGGGTCTGGGGTCGGGACCTGTAATATTCACTAAGCTATTCACCTTTGCACTGAGTGCTGAATTTGGTGCATTTGAGTGTGATAGTGAGAGTTTGGTGACCAAGGGAGTATAAGGCTTCATTTTTATCTAAAGTTTAGTCTTTCTTTTATTTAGTTAATTAACTTAAAAGTTGCTGTTTGGTTTAGAAGAAGGTGAATTTTCAATAAGCTTTAAACCGGCTTCTACTTGTAGGCACTTGCAGCTGGAGCTTGTTAATTAGTTAATTGGATTAGGCCAGGTTTTCAGAGGCTAGATTCACAGTATAAAAGTGATCCCCTACAGTGCAGACTTTGTTTGCACTGAGTGCTGAATTTGGTGCATTTGAGTGTGATAGTGAGAGTTTGGTGACCAAGGGAGTTAGGTGAGGAGGGAGTAAGGCGCTCCTTTCATTTTGTTTCCGACATTTCCGCAAAGAGTGCGAAGAGAGCCAGGAGTTTACAGAAAGTGTAGCTGACTGGGAGCAGGGTCGGTGGGCGGAGATCTAGTTAGTCCACAGGGCAGCCATATTCTGTCAGGTAAGAGGGGATGGAGGCTAGGCCAGTTACATGCTCCTCCTGTAGGATGTGGGTGGTGAGGGATACCACCGGTGTCCCCGCTGACTATACCTGCGGGAAGTGCACCCAACTTCAGCTCCTCAAAGACCGTGTTAGGGAACTGGAGCTGAAGCTGGATGAACTTCGGATCATCCGGGAGGCAGAGGGGGTAATTGAGAAGAGTTAGAAGGAGGTAACCACACCCAAGGTACAGGACAAGAATAGCTGGGTTACAGTCAGGGGGAAAAAAACAAACAGGCAGAAAGTGCAGGGATCCCTCGTGGCCGTTCCCCTTCAAAACAAGTATACCGTTTTGGAGGCTGTTGGGGAGGATGACCTACCGGGGGAAGGCCCTAGCGGCCAGGTCTCTGGCACTGAGTCTGGCTCTGGGGCTCAGAAGGGAAGGGGGAGAATAGTAAAGCAATAGTTGTAGGAGATTCAATGGTTAGGGGAATAGATAGGAGATTCTGTGGTCGCGAGCGAGACTCCCGGAAGGTATGTTGCCTCCCGGGTGCCAGGGCCAGGGATGTCTCGGATCGTGTCTTCAGGATCCTTAAGGGGGAGGGTGAGCAGCCAGAAGTCGTGGTGCACATTGGGACCAACGACATAGGTAGGAAAAGGGGTGTGGAGGTAATAAACAAGTTTAGGGAGTTAGGCTGGAAGTTAAAAGCCAGGACAGACAGAGTTGTCATCTCTGTTTTTTTGCCGGTGCCACGTGATAGCGAGGCTAGGAATAGGGAGATAGTGTAGTTGAACACGTGGCTGCAGGAATGGTGTAGGAGGGAGGGCTTCAGGTATTTGGATAATTGGAGCGCATTCTGGGGAAGGTGGGACCTGTACAAGCAGGACGGGTTGCATCTGAACCAGAGGGGCACCGATATCCTGGGAGGGAGGTTTTCTAGTACTCTTCGGGAGGGTTTAAACTAATTTGGCAGGGGAATGGGAACCGGATTTGTAGTCCAGCAACTAAGGTAGCCGATATTCAGGACGCGAAAGCATGTAATGAGGCAGTGGGGAAGGGAACACTGACAAAGGAGAGTACTTGCAGGCACGGAGAGGGGTTGAAGTGTGTATACTTCAACGCAAGAAGCATCAGGAATAAGGTGGGTGAACTTAAGGCATGGATCGGTACTTGGGACTACGATGTGGTGGCCATCACGGAAACTTGGATAGAAGAGGGGCAGAAATGGTTGTTGGAGGTCCCTGGTTATAGATGTTTCAATAAGATTAGGGAGGGTGGTAAAAGAGGTGGGGCGGTGGCATTATTAATTAGAGATAGTATAACAGCTGCAGAAAGGCAGTTCGAGGAGTATCAGCCTACTGAGGTAGTATGGGTTGAAGTCAGAAATAGGAAAGGAGCAGTCACCTTGTTAGGAGTTTTCTATAGGCCCCCCAATAGTAGCAGAGATGTGGAGGAACAGATTGGGAAACAGATTTTGGAAAGGTGCAGAAGTCATAGGGTAGTAGTCACGGGCGACTTTAACTTCCCAAATATTGAGTGGAAACTCTTTAGATCAAATAGTTTGGATGGGGTGGTGTTTGTGCAGTGTGTCCAGGAAGCTTTTCTAACGCAGTATGTAGATTGTCCGACCAGAGGAGGGGCAATATTGGATTTAGTACTGGGTAATGAGCCAGGGCAAGTGATAGATTTGTTAGTGGGGGAGCATTTTGGAGATAGTGACCACAATTCTGTGACTTTCACTTTAGTAATGGAGAGGGATAGGTACATGCAACAGGGCAAGGTTTACAATTGGGGGAAGGGTAAATACGATGTTGTCAGACAAGAATTGAAGTGCATAAGTTGGGAACATAGGCTGGCAGGGAAGGACACAAATGAAATGTGGAACTTGTTCAAGGAACAGGTGCTACGTGTCCTTGATATGTATGTCCCTGTCAGGCAGGGAAGAGATGGTCGAGTGAGGGAACCATGGTTGACAAGAGAGGTTGAATGTCTTGTTAAGAGGAAAAAGGTGACTTATGTAAGGCTGAGGAAACAAGGTTCAGACAGGGCATTGGAGGGATACAAGATAGCCAGGAGGGAACTGAAGAAAGGGATTAGGAGAGCTAAGAGAGGGCATGAACAATCTTTGGCGGGTAGGATCAAGGAAAACCCCAAGGCCTTTTACACATATGTGAGAAATATGAGAATGACTAGAGCGAGGGTAGGTCCGATCAAGGACAGTAGCGGGAGATTGTGTATTGAGTCTGAAGAGATAGGAGAGGTCTTGAACGAGTACTTTTCTTCTGTATTTACAAATGAGAGGGGCGATATTGTTGGAGAGGACAGTGTGAAACAGATTGGTAAGCTCGAGGAAATACTTGTTAGGAAGGAAGATGTGTTGGGCATTTTGAAAAACTTGAGGATAGACAAGTCCCCCGGGCCTGACGGGATATATCCAAGGATTCTATGGGAAGCAAGAGATGAAATTGCAGAGCCGTTGGCAATGATCTTTTCGTCCTCACTGTCAACAGGGGTGGTACCAGGGGATTGGAGAGTGGCGAATGTCGTGCCCCTGTTCAAAAAAGGGACTAGGGATAACCCTGGGAATTACAGGCCAGTTAGTCTTACTTCGGTGGTAGGCAAAGTAATGGAAAGGGTACTGAAGGATAGGATTTCTGAGCATCTGGAAAGACACTGCTTGATTAGGGATAGTCAGCACGGATTTGTGAGGGGTAGGTCTTGCCTTACAAATCTTATTGAATTCTTTGAGGAGGTGACCAAGCATGTGGATGAAGGTAAAGCAGTGGATGTAGTGTACATGGATTTTAGTAAGGCATTTGATAAAGTTCCCCATGGTAGGCTTATGCAGAAAGTAAGGAGGCATGGGATAGTGGGAAATTTGGCCAGTTGGATAACGAACTGGCTAACCGATAGAAGTCAGAGAGTGGTGGTGGATGGCAAATATTCAGCCTGGATCCCAGTTACCAGTGGCGTACCGCAGGGATCAGTTCTGGGTCCTCTGCTGTTTGTGATTTTCATTAATGACTTGGATGAGGGAGTTGAAGGGTGGGTCAGTAAATTTGCAGATGATACGAAGATTGGTGGAGTTGTGGATAGTAAGGAGGGCTGTTGTCGGCTGCAAAGAGACATAGATAGGATGCAGAGCTGGGCTGAGAAGTGGCAGATGGAGTTTAACCCTGAAAAGTGTGAGGTTGTCCATTTTGGAAGGACAAATATGAATGCGGAATACAGGGTTAACGGTAGAGTTCTTGGCAATGTGGAGGAGCAGAGAGATCTTGGGGTCTATGTTCATACATCTTTGAAAGTTGCCACTCAAGTGGATAGAGCTGTGAAGAAGGCCTATGGTGTGCTCGCGTTCATTAACAGAGGGATTGAATTTAAGGGCCGTGAGGTGATGATGCAGCTGTACAAAACTTTGGTAAGGCCACATTTGGAGTACTGTGTACAGTTCTGGTCGCCTCATTTTAGGAAGGATGTGGAAGCTTTGGAAAAGGTGCAAAGAAGATTTACCAGGATGTTGCCTGGAATGGAGAGTAGGTCTTACGAGGAAAGGTTGAGGGTGCTAGGCCTTTTCTCATTAGAACGGAGAAGGATGAGGGGCGACTTGATAGAGGTTTATAAGATGATCAGGGGAATAGATAGAGTAGACAGTCAGAGACTTTTTCCCCGGGTGGAACAAACCTTTACAAGGGGACATAAATTTAAGGTGAAAGGTGGAAGATATAGGAGGGATATCAGAGGTAGGTTCTTTACCCAGAGAGTAGTGGGGGCATGGAATGCACTGCCTGTGGAAGTAGTTGAGTCGGAAACATTAGGGACCTTCAAGCAGCTATTGGATAGGTACATGGATTACGGTTAAATGATATAGTGTAGATTTATTTGTCTCAAGGGCAGCACGGTAGCATTGTGGATAGCACAATTGCTTCACAGCTCCAGGGTCCCAGGTTCGATTCCGGCTTGGGTCACTGACTGTGCGGAGTCTGCACGTCCTCCCCGTGTCTGCGTGGGTTTCCTCCGGGTGCTCCGGTTTCCTCCCACAATCCAAAGATGTGCAGGTTAGGTGAATTGGCCAATGATAAATTGCCCTTAATGTCCAAATTGCCCTTGGTGTTGGGTGAAGGTGTTGAGTTTGGGTAGGGTGCTCTTTCCAAGAGCCGGTGCAGACTCAAAGGGCCGAATGGCCTCCTTCTGCACTGTAAATTCAATGATAATCTATGATTAATCTAGGACAAAGGTTCGGCACAACATCGTGGGCCGAAGGGCCTGTTCTGTGCTGTATTTTCTATGTTCTATGTTCTATGTTCTATCTTGCCACAGTCGTGCTTGTGCTGTGCTTGTGCTGCTTTGTGTTGCTGCAGGACTTCCCTAACCTGTTTGTCCTGACTAATGGCTCGAGGGTCGAACCAGAAGTCTCGGACTGCGCTGATTCTGTTTGCATATTCTCCAACTCTAAGCGTGGCGGTTTTACGTGCTGCCTTTGCCGTTCTCCATACACATTTATTTACCGGATCAAATGAGAGGTTGTGGAAGCTCAAAAAGTCAATTCCAGGATGTGTTCAGCTGTCTGGGGTAGATCGACCACAACTACGGGGTGTTTAGTCGTAATGTTCCCTCTTTGTATCGCTGCAGGGGCTGTGAAGTGTCCCTGTTGTAAATGACCTGTAAAAACCCTGAGTGTGATGTTGTCTGTTGTGGGCCACGTGTCCCGTTGAAACATTGTGGAGGAATGGAGTGTGGTGCGGGACCCTCCTGTGTCCCAAAGAAATTCTATGGTGTTTCCCCGGACTTTGCCTGTTTCTACTGGACAACCGAACTTGTTCCAAAGAGTGTCGCAGATCCAAGTTGAGGATCCCGTACACCGTCAGTCGGTGCCGTTCATGTCTGCGTTCTCAGAACGGGCGCTAACATTATGGGTTGGCTTTGCCCCATTCTTATTACGGTGCCCGTCTGTTGGTTTCTCTGGTGCATCTGGGGCGCATTGCACTCTCGTGCATAGTGTCCTAATTGTCCACAATTGTAACACTCCTGGGATTTGGGTTGCTGTGGGCTGTTCCTGCCCTCATTTACCCATGCGGGGTCCTCGTGCGTCCTAACTGGATGCATGTCTGCCTGCTTTTCATCTGGTTTTAAAAATGCGGTTTTCAGAGATTATCATAGAATTTACAGTACAGAAGGAGGCCATTCGGCCCATCGAGTCTGCACCGGCTGTTGGAAGGAGCACCCTACCCAAGGCCAACACCTCCACTCAACCCCCATAACCCAGTAACCCCACCCAACACTTAGAGCAATTTTGGACACTAAGGGCAATTTATCCTGCCCAATCCACCTAACCTGCACATCTTTGGACTGTGGGACGAAACCGGAGCAACCGGAGGAAAGCCACGCACACACGGGGAGGATGTGCAGACTCCGCAGAGATAGTGACTCAAGCCGGAATCGAACCTGGGACCCTGGAGCTATGAAACAATTGTGCTATCCACAATGCTACCGTGCTGCCCACGATTTCGCCTTGGATGGACTGTTCCTAAGCACGGGACAATCTTTTCAAAACCCATTTCTCGTTGTGCGGCTCGTCTGAGGGGGTCGTAATTTGTGCAAGCTCTCTGCCCTGCCTCTGTCGCATGAGAGAATTGGATTCGAGTCCACTTGGCCATATTATCCATGGTCAAATGGGCGCGGGCTACCTCTCCGAATACTGCTGTGAAATCTATTCACATGCGTTCAGCATACGCTGTGGGGTGCTCTCTCTTATTTTGCCTCCACTTGTTTAGGCCTTCTACGTGGTCTCCTTTGTTATAGCCGATCGCATCTAGGATCGCTGTGTGCATTTCTTGTAGGGTGCCTCCTCCTACATTCTGTGGGTCGGGAAGGGATGCCACGACTGAAGGGTCGAGGCTTAAAACTGTAAGCTTCACTTGCTCGTTTTCATCCAGGCCGTACCATGATCGCCTGCTCTTGCAAAGAACTGGTGGGGGTCCGATGTGGGTAGGAACGGTGTTATTTTATCAGACGTGTCTCTTAATTGAGTGACGGTTAATGGGTTAGTGTGGAAGAAATCTGTGTTCCCTTCTGCTGTGGCCCTGCGCTGTGTGGTGACAGGGTTCATCGGGGTGTGTTCTGCCTGTTCAGTTGGGCGTTGGGGTACTTTTCGTTTCTGGGGTTTTTCCTATGTACATGTCCCATGTACATATCTATGGGGAGTCTCATTTAACTCCTGCCAATCGGGGCCATTTTCTTGCTCGAGCTGTGGTCCGAACCTGCTCTGCAACCCATTCTGAACAGAAACCAGAGACTGCAATTTGCTTCCGGCACTTTGCGTGGTCTACCGAGCTCTGCCTTTACTCGGTTGTGAAAGTGTGGAGCGCTCGTAGAGCTGCTTTTAAGTTGTTGCACTGTTTCTGCAACTGCTCGATCTGTTGTTCGTTTTCCTGTTTTACCGACACCGCGCGTTGCGTGTCTTGGTAGGCTTTGTCATATTTGGACTGAAAGCTGCTCAAGTGGGCGAGACAAGACTGGTGTGCCCGCGTGGCATCAGCCACCTCCTTGTCCCTCGCCGCTAACTGCTCTCACAGTTCCTTGTTCTCTCTCTCATATCCACTCACATCTCCTTTACTATTCTTGTCTCTCTCCTCAATCACTCTATGGAGCATCCTCACGACATCCTCTTGTACCTCGCAATTGTGCCAAGCAGGACACGATTGCCATTGGCTTGCGAGCTTTCCCTCAGCTCTTCTTATGGATCTCTGTCAGGTTCTCCCACCAAGTATGCCCTCTGCTTCCGGGACCTGTTTCGTCATTGGCGCAGAATTCACTCCAAAGGGCCAAAGCCATTGTGCAGGTCAAGGATCGGTGGTGGAGGAGCAGTCTCTGTCAGCGAGAGAACCTGAGAACATCTCAGACACTCAGAAGGCAAGTAAGTGATTTTTACTTTTATACCTTTTTTCAAATTGTGTGTGTCGGGGGGAAATTGAAGCGACATCACAGAAAAGCTGTGACCTGAGTGGCTGGTTGGGATTCTAACCTAAATTTAAAAAATATTTGAGTATTTGGGAACTAATTAAACATAATAACTTAATTATAATTTAGAGGATATCTAAGCCAGAGATCGGAGAGTATTATAGTTGGCTATCGCATTTCTATTAGAAATCTAGTGCTAGGAAACAGATAGTTGACAGTAACTTTGCAATTTAAAAAAAAAAAAAGTATTTATAAAAAAAAAGAGACAAATTTTAATTAATTGACGCAATGTCAGTTAGAGGGGTGCTGTGCTCTGACTGTGAGATGTGGCAGGTCCGGGAGGCTTCCAGCGTCCCGGGTGGCTTCATCTGCAGAAAGTGCACCCAACTGGAGCTCCTCACAGACCGCATGGTTCGGTTGGAGCAGCAATTGGATGCACTTAGGAGCATGCAGGTGGCGGAAAGCGTCATAGATCGCAGTTATGTAAATGTGGTCACACCCAAGGTGCAGGCAGAGAAATGGGTGACCACCAGAAAGGGCAGGCAGTCAGTGCAGGAATCCCCTGTGGTTGTCCCCCTCTCGAACAGATATACCCCTTTGGATACTGTCGGGGGGGATAGCCTATCAGGGGAAAACAGCAGCAGCCAGAGCAGTGGCACCACGGCTGGCTCTGATGTTCAGAAGGGAGGGTCAAAGCGCAGAAGAGTAATAGTTATAGGGGACTCTATAGTCAGGGGCACAGATAGGCGCTTCTGTGGGCGTGAAAGAGACTCCAGGATGGTATGTTGCCTCCCTGGTGCCAGGGTCCAGGATGTCTCCGAACGGGTAGAGGGAATCCTGAAGGGGGAGGGCAAACAGGCAGAGGTCGTTGTACATATTGGTACTAACGACATAGGCAGGAAGGGGCATGAGGTCCTGCAGCAGGAGTTCAGGGAGCTAGGCAGAAAGTTAAAGGACAGGACCTCGAGGGTTGTAATCTCGGGATTACTCCCTGTGCCACGTGCCAGTGAGGCTAGAAATAGGAAGATAGAGCAGACAAACACGTGGCTAAACAGCTGGTGTAGGAGGGAGGGTTTCCGTTTTCTGGACCACTGGGAGCTCTTCCGGGGCAGGTGTGACCTGTATAAGATGGACGGGTTGCATCTAAACCGGAGAGGCATAAATATCCTGGCCGCGAGGTTTGCTAGTGTCACACGGGAGGGTTTAAACTAGTATGGCAGGGGGGTGGGTACGGGAGCAATAGGTCAGAAGGTGAGAGCATTGAGGGAGAACTAGGGAATAGGGACAGTGTGGCTCTGAGGCAGAGCAGACGGGGAAAAGTTGCTGAACACAGCGAGTCTGGTGGCCTGAAGTGCATATGTTTTAATGCAAGGAGCATTACGGGTAAGGCAGATGAACTTAGAGCTTGGATTACTACTTGGAACTATGATGTTATTGCCATTACAGAGACCTGGTTGAGGGAAGGGCAGGATTGGCAGCTAAACGTTCCAGGATTTAGATGTTTCAGGCGGGATAGAGGGGGATGTAAAAGGGGAGGCGGAGTTGCGCTACTTGTTCGGGAGAATATCACAGCTATACTGCGAGAGGACACCTCAGAGGGCAGTGAGGCTATATGGGTAGAGATCAGGAATAAGAAGGGTGCAGTCACAATGTTGGGGGTATACTACAGGCCTCCCAACAGCCAGCGGGAGATAGAGGAGCAGATAGGTAGACAGATTTTGGAAAAGAGTAAAAACAACAGGGTTGTGGTGATGGGAGACTTCAACTTCCCCAATATTGACTGGGACTCACTTAGTGCCAGGGGCTTAGACGGGGCGGAGTTTGTAAGGAGCATCCAGGAGGGCTTCTTAAAACAATATGTGAACAGTCCAACTAGGGAAGGGGCGGTACTGGACCTGGTATTGGGGAATGAGCCCGGCCAGGTGGTAGATGTTTCAGTAGGGGAGCATTTCGGTAACAGTGACCACAATTCAGTAAGTTTTAAAGTACTGGTGGACAAGGATAAGAGTGGTCCGAGGATGAATGTGCTAAATTGGGGGAAGGCTAATTATGACAATATTAGGCGGGAACTGAAGAACATAGATTGGGGGCGGATGTTTGAGGGCAAATCAACATCTGACATGTGGGAGGCTTTCAAGTGTCAGTTGAAGGGAATACAGGACAGGCATGTTCCTGTGAGGAAGAAAGATAAATACGGCAATTTTCGGGAACCTTGGATGACGAGTGATATTGTAGGCCTCGTCAAAAAGAAAAAGGAGGCATTTGTCAGGGCTAAAAGGCTGGGAACAGACGAAGCCTGTGTGGCATATAAGGAAAGTAGGAAGGAACTTAAGCAAGGAGTCAGGAGGGCTAGAAGGGGTCATGAAAAGTCATTGGCAAATAGGGTTAAGGAAAATCCCAAGGCTTTTTACATGTACATAAAAAGCAAGAGGGTAGCCAGGGAAAGGGTTGGCCCACTGAAGGATAGGCAAGGGAATCTATGTGTGGAGCCAGAGGAAATGGGCGAGGTACTAAATGAATACTTTGCATCAGTATTCACCAAAGAGAAGGAATTGGTAGATGTGGAGTCTGGAGAAGGGGGTGTAGATAGCCTGGGTCACATTGTGATCCAAAAAGACGAGGTGTTGGGTGTCTTAAAAAATATTAAGGTAGATAAGTCCCCAGGGCCTGATGGGATCTACCCCAGAATACTGAAGGAGGCTGGAGAGGAAATTGCTGAGGCCTTGACAGAAATCTTTGGATCCTCGCTGTCTTCAGGGGATGTCCCGGAGGACTGGAGAATAGCCAATGTTGTTCCTCTGTTTAAGAAGGGTAGCAAGGATAATCCCGGGAACTACAGGCCGGTGAGCCTTACTTCAGTGGTAGGGAAATTACTGGAGAGAATTCTTCGAGACAGGATCTACTCCCATTTGGAAGCAAATGGACGTATTAGTGAGAGGCAGCACGGTTTTGTGAAGGGGAGGTCGTGTCTCACTAACTTGATAGAGTTTTTCGAGGAGGTCACTAAGATGATTGATGCAGGTAGGGCAGTGGATGTTGTCTACATGGACTTCAGTAAGGCCTTTGACAAGGTCCCTCATGGTAGACTAGTACAAAAGGTGAAGTCACACGGGATCAGGGGTGAGCTGGCAAGGTGGATTCAGAACTGGCTAGGCAATAGAAGGCAAAGGGTAGCAATGGAGGGATGCTTTTCTAATTGGAGGGCTGTGACCAGTGGTGTTCCACAGGGATCAGTGCTGGGACCTTTGCTGTTTGTAGTATATATAAATGATTTGGAGGAAAATGTAACTGGTCTGATTAGTAAGTTTGCAGACGACACAAAGGTTGGTGGAATTGCGGATAGCGATGAGGACTGTCTGAGGATACAGCAGGATTTAGATTGTCTGGAGACTTGGGCGGAGAGATGGCAGATGGAGTTTAATCCGGACAAATGTGAGGTAATGCATTTTGGAAGGGCTAATGCAGGTAGGGAATATACAGTGAATGGTAGAACCCTCAAGAGTATTGAAAGTCAAAGAGATCTAGGAGTACAGGTCCACAGGTCATTGAAAGGGGCAACACAGGTGGAGAAGGTAGTCAAGAAGGCATACGGCATGCTTGCCTTCATTGGACGGGGCATTGAGTATAAGAATTGGCAAGTCATGTTGCAGCTGTATAGAACCTTAGTTAGGCCACACTTGGAGTATAGTGTTCAATTCTGGTCGCCACACTACCAGAAGGATGTGGAGGCTTTAGAGAGGGTGCAGAAGAGATTTACCAGAATGTTGCCTGGTATGGAGGGCATAAGCTATGAGGAGCGATTGAATAAACTCGGTTTGTTCTCTCTGGAACGAAGGAGGTTGAGGGGCGACCTGATAGAGGTCTACAAAATTATGAGGGGCATAGACAGAGTGGATAGTCAGAGGCTTTTCCCCAGGGTAGAGGGGTCAAATACTAGGGGGCATAGGTTTAAGGTGAGAGGGGCAAGGTTTAGAGTAGATGTACGAGGCAAGTTTTTTACGCAGAGGGTAGTGGGTGCCTGGAACTCGCTACCGGAGGAGGTAGTGGAAGCAGGGACGATAGGGACATTTAAGGGGCATCTTGACAAATATATGAATAGGATGGGAATAGAAGGATACGGACCCAGGAAGTGTAGAAGATTGTAGTTTAGTCGGGCAGTATGGTCGGCGCGGGCTTGGAGGGCCGAAGGGCCTGTTCCTGTGCTGTACATTTCTTTGTTCTTTGTTCTTTGTTCTTTTCCTTTGAGATACTTTCTGATCTTTTCTTCCCATACGGGACACTGTCCTACTCTACTGGTCGCTTCAACGTCGAATTCCTGGGGGTTCATAAGGTGTTCCATTGTCTTCATTGCCATTTTTCTCTATCTCTGTGGTGTCTACCGAATTTGGAACAGAGGTTGATAAAGTGGTGATGTAAACACGGGTACGGCTTACGCTAATATCCGGCCTACCAAAGTCCCAATAGTTTTACGCAACAAAATCTCTCAGGTTTACCTTAAATCCCTGTTAGTACTCATGCATTAACAGACTTTCGAATCTTGGAGGTTTGATCAGTATTGTTCTTACACTTGTGGTTTTCCTGTTTCCAATTGGATCCCAATTCAAATTTGGGTTCTCTCGGAGTGACTAGGCAACTTCCAGGTCGAGTCCCATCAGAGGTCGCCAGTAAATGTTGCTCTCTTTGGTTGTTTCTGAATATGGCGGTCAATATGGTCGCCTACCTTATTTCTAATTTCGTTTGCTTTAGAGTCGCCAGGTATCTTTCGATACCGCCACAAGGTTCAAACCCGAATACTGATTGAAGAGCCGGTAGACCAGTTAGTTAGTTCAATGTCAATACTGTTTATTTACACACACAGCAAGTTCTACTCATGCACGAAATACTACAGACTAAACTATCACTACTGCTAAAGCCTTTACTTAGCTTCGGGCGCCCACTCAGTAAGAAGAACAATGGCTGTTGTTAGGATCTGTGGCTGCTGGGGAGGAAGTGGTAGAGGGGAACAGCTAAGGTCGTCCGTCTGGTTTCGTGCATTGATATTGAACTTACTTGCTTCTGGTGTAGCTGGTGGAAGGGTCTCTCCGCTTTGAGAGCCGATTCCACGAGAGCGATTCTCTCTTGGGGCCTTCTTCTTATATCTGAAGGGGGCTTCGCGCGCTTTTGGCGGGCCTTGGACTTGGCTCCAAGCAATTAGGCCGTTTCTTGATCATTCGCATTGATCCTAACCAATGAATGGGTGGGTGCCCTCATGGCTGGGCGTGTACTAGGTGGCCATTGGCCTGGCTTTGCTTGCGCTTTCTGTTTGGGGTACTGGCGCCGTGAGGTCTGGGGCCAGATCGGTGACTTAATTATCTTCCTTTGTTCACGGAGATGGGCCATCCATACGCAATTGTGCCTATAGTTTCAGTCTCGTCTTGGAGTTATTTCTCCAATATGCAGACAGATTCTGTGCCTGCCTGCTATCTTAGCATTGTCCATATTTCCCTGCAATCTTTGCAATTGTCCATTTTGTATTCTGGAAGTGACCATCCCAGATGGCTGCACGTCCACTCCCGTGTTTATGCCATGCAAGATACCGTTCCCGTCCATTCCAGCATGGTTCCTAGTATCCCCAATATCACTCCCTCCACAGGTTCAGATGTATACCGTGTCTCCCGGTTGAACACCTCCGTCCTGCATCTGCCTGCTTCAATACTGCCTCTGTAGATCTGAATTCCATTGCACTACAACGCCAATCTCGGCGAACGCCAGAATAAGGCAGGTTATCAACCTACGGCCGAACTGCAGTTGTTCCGGTGCCGCTCTGGTCGTAACGTGTGGTGTGTTATGGTAGCTGAAGAAAAAAACATACCAACCTCGTATCTACAGCATGGACTGTTTCTGCAAGTCCCTCATGAAAGTCTCCACTGCTCGTTCAGTCACACTGTTTGAGGAAGTTCAGTCTGCGGCGGTGTGGATGTGATTCCTTCCGTTTGTCTCGCTAGTAAATCTTTATCCATTACCTCCAGGGTCTCAAGACTATCTGAGTGTTCTTGGAGATCTGGAAAACAGCGCTTCACGGGAAAAAATGGTTTAAACAATTTGCCTGCGTAAACAATCTTGTTCCGAAATTTCAAAAATGTAAATAGAGAATCGTTAATGCTCTTTTCCTCCATTTATGTAGTGAGTAATTGGCAAAGTGTGACAGGTCAGTTATTGTACAGAGCTGGAATCGAACTCGGGTTTCCGCAGCGCGAGGCCAGAAAGTAAACACGTGGCAAAAGCTGCTTTTTAAAACCGATCAATGCAGCCTGGAACAAAATACACCTACTTCAAATTATGAATGTGCTGCTGCTTTTATTTATCCACGACACATGTTTTGGAAATATAAAAACGCCAGGCAGCGCCCATGGTGAAACAGGCTCGAACTTACAATTAAGTTGATGCTGTGAAGTAAACAGTGAGCTAAAGCTAACCCTGACGTCAAGCACGGACACATTTTATATAAAGGTCTCCCGTGATCCTACTGCCGTGGTGGGTAACATTGAGGGGAAACTCCAGGTGTCGCTGCACATCACCTCACAGCCAGTCATGACCAAAAATTTAAAAGTGCGTGAAGTACCGTCGGAGGACATTCATTCCGTTTAACCTCGGCGGCTCTTTAGATTAGCAGATCATTCAATCCCACTCGACCGACTTTTCCCCAAAGGCATGCATTTGATTGCTGTTCTTTCTCGCATTGACATTTGAAAGTCACTGTTGTATCTGCCTCCACCAATCTCACAGGCGGTGCAGACCAGATAATTTAAATGTATCCCAGCACATTTAAATAATTGTTGGAAAGATGTAACTTAAATATCTGATCTCGCAGTTATATTCACCTGCGAGTACTGTGGCAACTGGAACCGATAGCAAATGACAACATTGGGAGAGTACACGGCCATCACTCCTGCCCCAACATTCAGTCTGATCACAGCTGAGATTCTGCCTCAATGTAATTCGCTGTCTGTTCCTCAGATACTTTCATTCCCTCAAAGTTCACTGTCGATAAGAAAAATGGAGGCAGACACCCACAGCAACATTTCAAACCGATTTGGACATATAGATGGAGTGCTCGAATCTGCAGCGACACAGATCTGGAAGGTGGGACAGCTCATAGGGTCATAGAGGTTTACAGAGTGGAAATAGGCCCTTCGGCCTAACTTGTCCATGCATGCTAGTTTTTACTACCCAAAGCCTGTCCAATTGCCCACATTTGGTCATATTCCGCCATACCATCTTCTGCATATAACTATCTTAATGCTTTTTAAAAGGCAGAATTGTAGACGCCTCTACTACTGCCTCTGCCATCTCGTTCCAGACAATCACCACCCTCTGTGTGAAACAATTGTGCCTCTGGATCCTTTGTTTCTCTCCTCATTCAACTTAAACCTATGCCCTCTAGTTTTGGATTCCAGTACCTCATGGAAAATCTACCTTTTCTATGCCCCTCATTATTTTTTAGCCGTTGTGAAGATCACTGCTAGCCTCCAATAAAAATGTTCCAGTCTATCCAGCCGCTCCTTATAACTCAAATTTTCAAGACGGGAAGCAGCCGAGCAAATCTTTTCTGCCCTCTTTCTATATTACTGTGACCAGAACTGTACACATTATTCCAATTGTGTCCTTCCCAATGTTTTGTACAGCTTCAACAAGACATCCCATCTTCTGTATTCAATTTCTGTCCATGTATCTGTAGAATAGTAACAATGGGCACAGACACAGTAATTGTGGAACAACGTCAGTGTTGTGAATTTCCAATTATTCATCATGTTAACAGTCGTGTAAAAAGCAAAAAAGCCGCACTATGTGTCTGACTGCTATAAGATGTAGAAGAATGTCTTGCTCAGAGACCCACGGCAAAACAAATCTTCACACAATGCCAATAGAAACAGAAGAGAAACAAAGGAGAGTGGTAAAGAGAGAAAGGAGGAGACCACGTTTACTGCTGGATACATTGCACACCATTACCTTCCACCTGACTGCAGCAAGCACATTGTTTCTATCTTCCAGGATTCATGCTGTTAGAAATACCTTCGATCCAGTTTCCTGTGAAGCAGAAGTTACATGATTCAGTCCACCGTTAGAATTACGAACAGGGCGTGTTCTCAGGATCGACCCAGGCTCTGGGTCACTGTTTGTGTGGAGTTTGCACATTCTCCCTGTGTTTGCGTGGGTTATGCCGCCACAACCCAATTATGTGCAGAGTAGGTGGATTAGTCACGCTAAATTGCGCCTTAATTGGAAAAAATAAATTGGGTACCCTATATTTTTGTTTCGAGAATGGAGAACAGTTCATCCCGGGCCCCAGGAATTCAAAGCACCGATGTATTAAACAGATAACTTTTACTGGATGTGAGAGTTGCTGGTTAGGACAGAATTTATTGTTCATCCCGAGTTGCCCTTCAGAAGGTGGTGGTGAGCTGCTTTCCTGAAGCGTTGCAGTCCGTGAGGTTTGGGTACACCCAATGTGCTTTTATGGAGGAAGCAAAATTATTTTTCCCCCGTTACCGTGTAGGAACGTTAATATGGTTCCTAGTGGGAGCGGTGAGTGATTTGGAGGGGAAGATCCAGTTGGTGATTGTCCCAAGTAGGGGATTGTCTAGTTCTTCAAAATCTTAGTGGTCGTACGTCTGGAAGGTACTGCCGAAGGAACAATTGCCCGAGGAACTTTGTTGAGTTATTGCGGTGCATTTTGGGATGGTTGTGGCGGAGGGATTGAATGCTTGTGGCAGGAGGAGCAATCAAGCGCATTGCTTGGTCCTGGATGCTTTCGAACTCACTGAGTGTTCTTGGAGATCTGGGGAACAGCGTTTCACGTGGAAAAGAATGGATTAATCAATTTGCCTACGTAGACAATCTTGTTCCGAAATTTAAGGAAATGTATAATCGATAATCGTCCATGCTCTTTTCCTGGATTTAGGTTGTGAGTAATTGACAGAGTGTGATAGGTCAGATATTATACAGAGGTGGAATTGAACTTGGGTTTCCGCAGTGTGAGGTCAGAAAGTAAGCACGTGGCACAAGCCTCTTTTTAAAACAGATCAATGCAACCTCTATACAAAATACACCTACTTCTAATTATAAATGTGCTGCTGCATTTTTTATGCAACACACATGTTTTGGAAATTTTAAAAATGCCAGTCAGCGCCCACGGTGAGACAGGTTCGAACTTACAATTAAGTTGATGCTGTGAAGTAACCAGTGAGCTAAAGCTGACGTCGTTTTAAGCACGGGCACATTATATATAAAGGATTACCGTGATCCTACTCGCCGTGGTCGGTAACATTGACGGGAAACTCCAGGTGTTGATGCACATCATCTCACAGCCAGACCTGACCAAAAACTTGAAAGTGCGTGAAGTACCGAAGGAGGACATTCATTCCGTTTAACCACAGCGGCTCTTTAGATTAGCGGTTCATTCAATCCCACTCGATCGACCTTTCCCAAAAGGCATGCATTTCATTCCTGTCGTTTCTCGCATTGAAATTTGAAAGTCACTGTTATATCTGCCTCCACCAATCTCACAGGCAGTGCAGACCAGATAATTGAACTGTATCCCAGAATATTGAAATAATTGTTGGAAACATGTAACTTTAAAATCTTATCTCGCAGATATCTTCATCTGTGAGTGCTGTGGCAACTGAAACTGAGAGCAAATTACAACATAGGGAGACTACAAGGCCACTCACTCCTGCCCCAACTTTCACTTTGACCACAGCTGAGCTTCTGTCTCAATGTCAATTCCTGCCTGTTCCTCAGGTACTTTCATTCCCTCAAAGTTCACTGTCGATCTGAACAATCGAGGCAGACACCCACAGCAAAATTTCAAACCGATTTGGACATATAGATGGAGTACTCCAATCTGCAGCGACACAGATCTGGAAGGTGGGACAGGTCATAGGATCATAGAAGTTTACAGCATGGAAATAGGCCCTTCTGCCTAACTTGTCAATGCCGCCCAGTTTTTAGTACACAAACCCTGGCCAATTGCCCACATTTGGTCATATTCCTCTATACCCATCTTCTCAAGAAAACTATCAACATGCTTTTTAAAGGCAGAATTGTAGACGCCTCCATTGCTGTCTCTCCCAGCTCGTTCCAGACACTCACCACCCTCTGTGTGAAACAATTGTCTCTCTGAACCCTTTTGAATTTCTCCCCTCTCACGTTAAACCTATGCCCTCTAGTTTTGGATTCCACTACATTTGCGAACATCTACTTCATCCATGCTCCTCATTATTTTATAGCCGACGTCAAGATCGCCCCCAGCCTCCAAGAAAAATGTTCCAGTCTATCCAGCCGCTCCTTCTTACTCAAATTGTCTAGTCCGGTAGCAGCCGAGCAAATCTTTTCTGCCCTCTTTCTATATTACGTTGACGAGAAGTGCACACAGTATTCCAAGTGTGTCCTTCACAATGTCTTGTACAACTTCAGCAAGACATCCTAACTCCTGTATTCAATTATCTGACCATGTAACTAGATCATAGTAACAATGGGCACAGACACAGGAATTGTGGAACAAAGAGCCTCCTTCAGCGTTGTGAATTTCCAATTGTTCATCATGTTTACAATGGTGCAAAAAGCAAAAAAGTCGCAGAATGTGTCTGAGTGGAATAAGATGTAGAACAATATCTTGCTCAAGAGACTCACAGCAAATCACACCTTCAGCCGATACCGATCGAAACAAAACAGAAACAGAAACCAGTGAAACAATTGTTTGTATCAACTTTTGTATCAATCCCCTCTCACCTTAAACCTATGCCCTCTAGTTTGGGATTCCATTAACTTTGGCAACATCTACCTGGTCTATCCCCGTCATTGTTTCTGTGGGGCTGTTAAGCACAAGGCTAAATCGCTGGTTTATAGCAGACCAGCAACACGGTTCGATTCCCATAACAGCCTCCCCGAACCGGCGCCGGAATGTGGCGACAAGGGTCTTTTCACAGTAACTACATTTGTAGCCTACTTGTGACAGTCAGCGGTTTTCGTTTCATTTTACAGCCGTCGTCAAGATCACCCCGAGCCTCCAAGAAAAATGTTCCAGTATATCCAGCCGATCCTATTCACTCTAACCATCAAGTCCCGTAGCAGCGTAGCAAACCTTTTCTGCATTCCTTCGCCCTAAATAATATCCTTTCTATATTCCAGAACTGTACACAGTATTCCAAGTGTGTCCTTCCCAATGTCTTGTGCAACTTCGGCAAGACGTCCAAACTCCTGTTTTCAATTATCTGGCCATGTATCTGTATAATAGTAATAATGGGCACAGACACAGTAATTGTGGAACAAAGAGCCTCCTTCAGTGTTGTGAATTTCCAATTATTCATCATGTTTGCAGTGGTTCCAAAAAGCAACAAAGTCACAGAATGCGCCTGCCTCGAAAAAGGTGGAGAGAATATCTTGCTCAATAGTCCCACAGCAAATCAAATCGTCACCAGATACAAATAGGAACAAAACAGAAACAGAATAAAGGAGAGTGGTAAATAGAGAAAGGGGGAGAGAGAGCGTTTAATGCTGGATTACATTGCACATCACTCCCTTCCAACTTACTGCAGCAAGCACATTGTTTCTGTATTCCAGGATGCATGCTGTTAGAAATACCTTCGATCCAGTTTCCTCTGAAGCAGAAGTTACATGATTCATTCCACGGTAAGAACGAAAAAACAAGGACAGCGGGATGGCGCAGTGGTTTGCACTGCTGCTTCGCGGCACCGAGTTTTCAGGTTCTATCCCGTCTCTGGGTCACTGTCCGTGTGGAGTTTGCACATTATCCCCGTTTTTGCGTTGGTTTCTACCACAGAACCGAAAGATCCGCAGGGGAGGTGGGCTGGCCAGCTTAAATTGCCCCATAATAGAAAAAATGAATTGTTTACTCTATATATTTTTTTTAAGAATGGAGAACAGTTCATCCCAGGCCCCAGAAATTCAAAGCATCAATGCATTAAAAAGATCACTTTTACTGGATATAAAAGTTGCTGGATCGGACAGAATTTATTGCCCATTCCCAGTTGCCCTTCAGAAGGTGAGCTGCTTTCTTGAATCGTTGCAGATCCTGGAGTTTGTTTCCACACAACGTGCTTCTATGGACAAAGCTAAATGATTTATTTCCCCGTTACCGCGAAGGAACGTTTTTATGGGTCCAAGTGGGAGTGGTGATTGATTTTGATGGGAAATTCCAGTTGGCGATTTTCCAAAGTCGGGGCTTTTCTAGTTCTTCAAAATGATAGTGGTCGTAGGTATGGAAGGTGCTGTCTAAGGGACAATAGCCTGAGGTATTTTGTTGAGTTATTGCGGTGCATTTTGGGATGGCTGTTGGAGGGATTGAATGCCTGTGGCAGGAGGAGCAATCAAGCGCACTGCTTGGTCCGGGATGCTTTCGAACTCCCTGAGCGTTCTTGGAGATCTGGGGAACAGCGCTTCACTTGGACAAAAAATAGATTAATTAATTTGCCTGCGTAACCAATCTTGTTCTGAAATTTCACAAAATGTACAATACATAATTGTTAATGCTCTTTTCCACAATTTATGCTGTGACTAATTGACAATGTGTGATAGGTCAGTTGTTGTACAGAGCTGGAATCGAACTTGGGTTTCCGCAGTGTGAGAACAGAAAGTAAACACGTGACACAAACATCTTTTTCAATCAGATTAATGTAACCTCGAAACAAAATACACCAACTTCCAATTCTAAATGTGCTGCTGCTTTTATTTATGTAACTCCCATGTTTTGCAAATATTAAAAACGGCAGACAGCGCCCATGGTGCGATAGGACCGAACTTACGATTAAGTTGATGCTGTGAAGTATCCAGTGAGTTAAAGCTGACGCTGGCTTAAAACACGGACACATTGTAGAAAAGGATTACCGTGATCCTACTCACCATGGTGGGTCACATTCAGGGAAAACTCCAGGTGTTGATGCACATCACCTCACAGCCAGACTTGACCAAAAACATAAAAGTGCGTGAAGTACCGACGGAGGACATTCATTCCGTTTAGCATCAGCGGCTCTTTAGATTAGCAGATAATTCAATCCCACTCGACCGACCTTTCCCCAGAGGAATGAATTTGATTGCTGTCGCTTCTGGCATTGACATTTGAAAGCCACTGTTGTATCTGCCTCCACCAATCTCACAGACAGTGCGGACAAGATAATTGAACTGTATCCCAGGACATTGAAATAATTGTTGGAAACATGTAACTTAAAAATCTTATCTCGCAGATATCTTCATCTGCGAGTGCTGTGGCAACTGGAACTGATCGCAAATGACAACATAGGGAGACTATGCCGATAATCGTTCCTGCCCCAACATTCAGTTTAATCACAGCTGAGCTTCTGCCTCAATGTAATTTGCTGCCTGTTGCTCAGATACTTTCATTCCCTCAGAGTTCACTGTCGATAAGAAAAATCGAGGCAGACACCCACAGCAAAATTTCAAACCGATTTGGACATATAGATGGAGAAACCCAATCTGCAGCGACACAGATCTGGAAGGTGGGACAGGTGATAGATTCATGGATGTTCACCGCATGGAAATAGGTGCGTCGGTTTAACTTTTCCATGCCTCCCAGTTTTTACTGTACAAAGCCTGCCCGATTGCCCATATTTGGTCATATTCCTCTGTATCCATCTTCTCCACATAAATATCGAAATACTTTTTAAAAGGCAGAATTGTAGACGGCTGTACTACTGCCAATATTTCAAACACTCACCAACCTCAGTGCGAAATAAATGTTCACCTGGACCCTTTTGGATCTCTCCCCTCACACCTTAAACCTTCGCCCTCTAGGTTTGGATTCCATTACCTTTGGGAATATCTACAATATCTATGCCCCGCATTATTTTATAGTCGCCGTCATGATCACTCCGAGGCTTCAAGAAAAATGTTCGAGCCTATCGAGCCTCTCCTTATAACTCAAACCATCAAGTCCGGTAGCAACCTAGCAAATCTTTTCTGCCCTCATTCTAGGTTAATAACATCCTTTCTATATTAGAGTGACCAGAACTGTACACAGTATTCCAAGTTTGTCCTTCCCAATGGCTTGTTCAAGTTAAGCAAGATCTCCAAACTCCTGTATTCAATTATCTGACCATGTATCTATATAATATTAATAATGGCGACAGACAGAGTAATTGTGGAACAAAGAGCCGCTTCTATGTTGTGAATTTCCAATTATTCATCATGTTTGCAGAGGTTAAAAAAACAACAAAGTCGCAGAATGTGTCTGACTGGAAAAAATGTAGAAGAATGTCTTGATCAAGAGACTCACAGCTAATCAAATCTTCACCCGATACTAATAGAAACAAAACAGAAACAGAATAAAGGAGAGTGGTAAAGAGATAAAGGGGGAGAGAGCGTTTAATGCTGGAGTACATTGCGCACCACTCCCTTCCACCTTACTGCAGCAAGCACATTGTTTCTATCTTCCAGGATACATGCTCTTAGAAATAACTTAGATCCAGTTTCCTCTGAAGTAGAAGTTACATGATTCATTCCACCATTAGACCGACAAAGGAGACAGAACAATGGCCAGTGGTTAACACTGCTGCCTCACGACGCCGTGTTCTCAAGTTCGATCTCGGCTCTGGGTCACTGTCAACAAAGAACAAGATGTGGAGATGCCGGCGTTGGACTGGGGTGAGCACAGTAAGATGTCTTACAACACCAGGTTAAAGTCCAACAGGTTTGTTTCGATGTCACTAGCTTTCGGAGCGCTGCTCCTTCCTCAGGTGAAGAAAGAACAAAGAAATGGACAGCACAGGAACAGGCGCTTCGGCCCTCCAATCCCGTGCCGATCATGCTGACCGACAGAACTACAATCTTCTACACGTCGTGGGTCCGTATCCCTCTATTCCCATCCTATTCATGTATTTGTAAAGATGCCCCTTAAATGTCACTATCGTCCCTGCTTCCACCACCTCCTCCCGTTGCGAGTTCCAGGCACCCTACCCTCTGTGTAAAAAAACTTGCCTCGTTCATCTACTCTAAACCTTGCCCTTCTGTCCGTGTGGAGTTTGCACATTGGCCCCGTATTTGCGTTGGATTCTCCCCCACAACCAAAGGTGTGCATGATAAATGGATTGGCCACACGAAATTGCCCCTTATTTGTAAAAAAAATATTGAGTACTCTCTGTTTAACGTTAAAGAATGCAGAACAGTTCATCCCAGGCTCCAGCAATTCAAAGTATCAATGCATTAAAAAGATCACTTTTACTGGATGTGAAAGTTGCTGGTTAGGAGAGAATTTATTGCCCATTCCCAGTTGCCCTACAGAATGTGGTGGTGAGCTGCTTTCTTCAAACGTTGCAGTCCGTGAGGTGTGGATACACCCAACGTGCTTTTATGGAGGAAGCTAAATGATTTTTTTCCCCGTTTCCGCGAAGGAACGTTTATATGGGTCCAAGTGGGAGTGGTGCGTAATTTTGATGGGAAATTCCAGTTGGTGATTTTCCCAAGTAGGGGTTTGTCTAGTTCTTGAAAATGATAGTGGTCGTAGGTATGGAAGGTGCTGTCTAAGGGACAATTGCCTGAGGAAATTAGTTGAGTTATTGCGGTGCATTTTGGGATGGCTGTTGGAGGGATTGAATGCCTGTGGCAGGAGGAGTAATCAAGCGCACTGCATGTTACGGGATGCTTTCGAACTCCGTGAGCGTTCTTGGAAATCTGGGGAACAGCGTTTCACTTGGACAAAAAATGGATTAATCAATTTGCCTGCCGAACCAATCGTGTCCTGAAATTTCACAAAATGTATAATAGATGATTGTTAATGCTCTTTTCCACAATTTACGTTGTGAGTAATTGACAATGTGCGATAGGTCAGTTATTGTACAGAGCTGGAATCGAACTTGGGTTTCCGCAGTGTGAGATCAGAAAATAAAGACGTGGCATAAGCATCTTTTTCAAGCAGGTTAATGTTACCTCTAAACAAAATACACCAACTTCCAATTATAAATGTGCTGCTGCTTTTATTTATGCAACAGACATGTTTTGGAAATATTAAAAACGCCAAGCAGCGCCCATGGTGAGACAGGTCCGAACTTACTATTAAGTTGATGCTGTGAAGTAACCAGTGAGCTAAAGCTGACGCTGGATTAAAGCACGGACACATTGTAGAAAAGGATTACCGTGATCCTAATCGCCGCGGTGGGTCACATTCAGGGGAAACTCCAGGTGTTGATGCACATCATCTTACAGCCAGACGTGACCAAAAACATAAAAGTGCGTGAAGTAACGACGGAGGACATTCATTCCGTTTGACATCAGCGGCTCATTAGCTTAGTAGATCATTCAATGCCACTCGACCGACCTTTGCCCAGAGGCATGAATTTGATTGCTGTCGTTTCTGGCATTGACATTTGAAAGCCACTGTTGTATCTGCCTCCACCAATCTCACAGGCAGTGCAGACCAGATAATTGAACTGTGTCCCAGGACATTGAAATAATTGTTGGAAAAATGGAACTTAAAAATCTTATCTCGCAGATATCTTCATCTGCGATGCTGTGGCAACTGGAACTGATCGCAAATGACAACATAGGGAGAGTATGCCGATAATCCTTCCTGCCCCAACATTCAGTTTAATCACAGCTGAGCTTCTGCCTCAATGTAATTTGCTGCCTGTTGCTTAGATTCTTTCATTCCCTCAGAGTTCACTGTCGATAAGAAAAATCGAGGCAGACACACACAGCAAAATTTCAAATTGTTTTGGACATATAGATGGAGAACCCCAATCTGCAGCGACACAGATCTGGAAGTGGGACAGGTGATAGATTCATCGATGTTCACCGCATGGAAATGGGTGCGTCGGTCTAACTTGTCCATGCCTCCCAGTTTTTACTGTACAAAGCCTGCCCGATTGCCCATATTTGGTCATACTCCTCTGTACCCATCTTCTCCACATAAATATCTAAATACTTTTTAAAAGGCAGAATTGTAGACTGCTGTACTACTGCCAATATTTCAAACACTCACCAACCTCAGTGCGAAATAAATGTTCACCTGGACCCTTTTGTACCTCTCCCCTCACACGTTAAATATTTGCCCTCGAGGTTTGGGTTCCATTACCTTTGGGAATATCTACAATATCTATGCCCCGCATTATTTTATAGTCGCCGTCATGATCACTCCGAGGCTTCAAGAAAAATGTTCGAGCCTATCGAGCCTCTCCTTATAACTCAAACCATCAAGTCCGGTAGCATCCTAGCAAATCTTTTCTGCGCTCATTCTAGGTTAATAACATCCTTTCTATATTAGAGTGACAAGAACTGTACACAGTATTCCAAGTGTGTCCTTCCCAATGTCTTGTTCAAGTTAAGCAAGATCTCCAAACTCCTGTATTCAATGATCTGACCATGTATCTATATAATATTAATAATGGCGACAGCCACAGTAATTGCGGAACAAAGAGCCGCTTCTATGTTGTGAATTTCCAATTATTCATCATGTTCGCAGAGGTTAAATAAAACAACAAAGTCGCAGAATGTATCTGACTGGGACAAATGTAGAAGAATATCTTGATCAAGAGACTCACAGCTAATCAAATCTTCACCCGATACTCATAGAAACAAAACAGAAACAGGATAAAGGAGAGTGGTAAAGAGATAAAGGGGGAGAGAGCGTTTAATGCTGGAGTACATTGCTCACCACTCCCTTCCACCTTACTGCAGCAAGCACGTTGTTTCTCACTTCCAGGATTCATGCTCTTAGAAATACCTTAGATCCAGTTTCCTCCGAAGTAGAAGTGTGAGAAACACCGGTCACCTTTTAACAATTTACACTTACTCAAATTCTGAAGAACTATTTATTATCGATCTTGCAAAGCGGGTGCCGCCAGTAAGCAATAGTAGACACAAAGAATTCATAAAACATCACTTTGTTATATACAATCCATTAAAATACAATCCGTGAGAAATACATCCCACAAACTATAGAAAGGGCAGTTCCCTTATCAGTGATCCCTTATTTGGCCTCCCCCTTGCCTAGTGGTTTCTGTCAGCTCCTGGTATATCCTTGGATCGTCAGTTTAAGATAAGAATGAGGCCCCCTGCTGGCACCTGCTATCTTCCCCCTTGCTTAACAATTTATGTTATTGTACATCCCGTTCTTCCCCGAAGGTCAACCTTGTACATAGTTACAACAACTCGCTCACTATTGGTTACTCAGAACTTGACATGTTAATTTTCCCATCAGGCTTCATTGTTGACATCTTAATTGTGAACCAGAGTTTATACATGTAGAAACAACACAAAATGTTCATTTCTCACAAGCCCCCTTATTTTCTTTTTACTCTTGTTGCTTTTTACACTTTGTCGCCTCTTCTAACCTACCCCAAAATTGTCCAACATCCTCTCAACTTCCCTTTCTATGGTGCCGTCCTCTCCTTCAGTCTTCCCTCTTTCTAGTAGGCAAATTGTATCCTGGCCTCCTTTACCCAGGGGTAATGGCATCTGCTTGGTCAAGGCTGTTTCGTTGAGCCTCTGCACCAAGCCTCTTACGCACGGGATGATGCAAAAGCCTATTGCCGCCAATGCTCCTATCACCAGGATGATGGAGGTGAGGATGGACACAATTAACCCTTTCCATTTCCCAAACATTGATACAAGCCACCCAGTCATGGATGTGTCTGCCACTGAGTTGTCTGCCATTTCCTGAGCCAGAGTGGTTAACCCTTGTAGCGCATGGGTAATCGATCCGTCGGGTGCCGTGTTGTTAGGGATAAACGTGCAACACTGTCCCTTAAGCATAAAGCATACACCACCTTTCTCTGCCAAAATCATATCCAGAGCCAATCTATTCTCCCAGACAATTCTACTGGTTGCATCCAGTTGTTCTGCTATGCCCTTCACGGCGTCCCTGGGATAATTGATGAACCTCTGTTGATTATAGTATATATAGTTTATCCAATCCACATTCTTATTGACCGTAACCCACCAGAAGAGGGACTCGAACCCAGCTGCAATCTGATTTCGGGCTTTGAACTCATCTGGTACTCCTCTGGGAATGCCAACGGGGTCCAGGAAATACTGTCATTAAATGAGGTGGGTATGCTTCGTTTAGATCGTTCCCCTTTTACACTCCCCCTCTCCTCTTGTCTTTCATAGGCTATACTGAACTGAATGGCGAGCTGAACAAATGCGCATGTCCCTTTCCATTTGGGGGGGGGGGGGTAGAGTGGGCCTTAGAATCTTTCCTCCGCAATACCACCATATATCCGCACGTGGTATTTTTAGTGATGAGCAATTGCCCTGGGTGGTCACGTTCTTAGTCTCAATACAAGTCTTGAGTTCTCCCATATCTTTACTTAGCCCTGTATCAGAACGACTTATACACGATTTCTGATGTGTCACGGTAACCAAGAAGGAGGGAGGGTTTGCTGATAGTTTCTTATTAACAGGAGGAAACATCAGAGATAGGGCAGTGCAGGTCTTGTTGCCCCAGGCTGTCTCATCTTGGTACAAGGCCATCATGCATTTCATGCTCCCTCTATTGTCTGTCCACCCCAGTGTAAAGGGCTCCATATGGGCCTGTGGTCTACCTGATGCGCAAGCATAACAATTGTCTTTCTTCTGCGTCTGCGCCGAATACCTCACCCACTCAATCCACGCATTCTGTTCCTCATAGCCGGTCTCTATCTCAAAGGCTTGCTCTAAATCTTTCACTTCAATTATTTTGACTCCCTGTCCTTTCTCCACCTTGTCGTTCCTAGTTCCATTAGTGGGAGTTCCTCCTTCGTCTAATGAGATACGGAAGCAGCATTCAGTCTTGCCATTTCTCATGTTTACCCCGAATATCTCATGTCTAAGTGAACAAACCCTATTGCCTGTCTCAATCCAGGCCGTGTGTTTTACGGTGATATATACGAGGTGACAAGTTCCAGCCTTGCACGTTGAGGGGGAATTTCCATTAATCTGGTGAATAGTACGACCGGTGGTGCCCCTCTGGGGAATTGGCAGAACCTTTTCAGCCAACACCCCCTCTCCGTAATCATTCCTCTCGGTAATAATGAAGAGAATCTACCCTAAATTGCTTTCCATTCCCCTCTGACTCGCAGTCTATGAGGGTGCATAGGTCAGTCCGTATTACCTGAGGGTACCGACTTTCTGGGATTGTTAATTTAAACATATGACCGATTCCTTCCCCCCACATTATTAATGTTATAATACATCGTATAGTCCATTTTAGCTGTAGTTTTGTCATATTATTGAACAATTCAGGATTTTGAGCCTTTTCAATCTTATCTTTAATGATTCCTCAGTGGCCTCCACATGCCATTGTTCCTGTTCAGGTGGTGATTTCACGGGACCCTTCGTTCTGCTGTAATGAGTCCAACCTTTTTCCGCGGTTCGTATGGCAGTCTCTGTGGTTAACAAAACCAGGAACGGTCCGTCCCAAGTGGGTTGAAGCTTGGTTTCCTGCCACGATTTCACCAGTACCCAATCTCCTGGTTTAAATTTGTGGACTGCGAATTCAAGGGGCAGTGTCTGCGCTAGCAGTCCTTGTCTCCCGAGGAATGATAATGAGGAACAATGCCAGTATATATTTCTTTACATAGTTATCTTTACATTCTGCAATGGGCCATTCTGCCATTGTTCCAAGGTATGGCAATCCGAACAACATTTCGTATGGGGACAACCCCAAATCTTTTCTTGGAGCCGTTCGGATTCTTAGAAGGGCTATCGGTAAGCATTTTGTCCAGGGGAGCCTAGTTTCTAGTATTATTTTTGACAAATGATTTTTAAGGGTTTGATTCATCCTTTCCACTCGTCCCGATAAGGGTGGGTGCCAAGGAGTGTGGAAGTCCCAATTTATCTCCAAACTTCTAGTAGTGCCTTCTTTAATAGAATCGACGAATTCATCTACAGAAAACCTGTATGTTTAATAAGTTATTGTGTTTGATATTTTAAAATAAATGTTTAGAATTAGCCTGGGAATTAAAACTTAAAATGATGTGGAAGCTGGTCTTAAAAAAACAAAACAGCTTTGATTAAAAAGAACAGATCGTTCAAGGACATTTGATAACGGGAATTTGGCAGCAATCCAACTTTTACTCCCAGTCGATGAATTTTAGCTGAAATACTATTATTGAAATGTTACTGAATCAGTAGTATCAAATATGATTCATTTATTAATTATAATAATTATTTTGAAATGCCTGGTTGTTGGGCCCCTGCGGTTGGCAGGTTTGTAGGCTATATTGGGAACTTGCCGGACGGGGAACTGACACTGCGGTTGGCAGGTTTGTATGCTATATTGGGAACTTGCCGGACGGGGAACTGACACTGCGGTTGGCAGGGTTGTATGCTATATTGGGAACTTGCCGGACGGGGAACTGACACTGCGGTTGGCAGGTTTGTATGCTATATTGGGAACTTGCCGGACGGGGAACTGACACTGCGGTTGGCAGGGTTGTAGGCTATATTGGGAACTTGCCGGACGGGGAACTGACACTGCGGTTGGCAGGTTTGTAGGCTATATTGGGAACTTGCCAGACGGGGAACTGACACTGCGGTTGGCAGGTTTGTATGCTATATTGGGAACTTGCCGGACGGGGAACTGACACTGCGGTTGGCAGGTTTGTAGGCTATATTGGGAACTTGCCGGACGGGGAACTGACACTGCGGTTGGCAGGTTTGTAGGCTATATTGGGAACTTGCCGGACGGGGAACTGACACTGCGGTTGGCAGGGTTGTAGGCTATATTGGGAACTTGCCGGACGGGGAACTGACACTGCGGTTGGCAGGTTTGTATGCTATATTGGGAACTTGCCGGACGGGGAACTGACACTGCGGTTGGCAGGTTTGTAGGCTATATTGGGAACTTGCCGGACGGGGAACTGACACTGCGGTTGGCAGGTTTGTAGGCTATATTGGGAACTTGCCGGACGGGGAACTGACACTGCGGTTGGCAGGTTTGTATGCTATATTGGGAACTTGCCGGACGGGGAACTGACACTGCGGTTGGCAGGTTTGTATGCTATATTGGGAACTTGCCGGACGGGGAACTGACACTGCGGTTGGCAGGTTTGTAGGCTATATTGGGAACTTGCCGGACGGGGAACTCACACTGCGGTTGGCAGGTTTGTAGGCTATATTGGGAACTTGCCGGACGGGGAACTGACACTGCGGTTGGCAGGTTTGTATGCTATATTGGGAACTTGCCGGACGGGGAACTGACACTGCGGTTGGCAGGTTTGTAGGCTATATTGGGAACTTGCCGGACGGGGAACTGACACTGCGGTTGGCAGGTTTGTAGGCTATATTGGGAACTTGCCGGACGGGGAACTGACACTGCGGTTGGCAGGTTTGTAGGCTATATTGGGAACTTGCCGGACGGGGAACTGACACTGCGGTTGGCAGGTTTGTATGCTATATTGGGAACTTGCCGGACGGGGAACTGACACTGCGGTTGGCAGGGTTGTATGCTATATTGGGAACTTGCCGGACGGGGAACTGACACTGCGGTTGGCAGTGTTGTATGCTATATTGGGAACTTGCCGGACGGGGAACTGACACTGCGGTTGGCAGGTTTGTATGCTATATTGGGAACTTGCCGGACGGGGAACTGACACTGCGGTTGGCAGGGTTGTATGCTATATTGGGAACTTGCCGGACGGGGAACTGACACTGCGGTTGGCAGGTTTGTATGCTATATTGGGAACTTGCCGGACGGGGAACTGACACTGCGGTTGGCAGGGTTGTATGCTATATTGGGAACTTGCCGGACGGGGAACTGACACTGCGGTTGGCAGGTTTGTATGCTATATTGGGAACTTGCCGGACGGGGAACTGACACTGCGGTGGGCAGGTTTGTAGGCTATATTGGGAACTTGCCGGACGGGGAACTGACACTGCGGTTGGCAGGTTTGTATGCTATATTGGGAACTTGCCGGACGGGGAACTGACACTGCGGTGGGCAGGTTTGTATGCTATATTGGGAACTTGCCGGACGGGGAGCTGACACTGCGGTTGGCAGGTTTGTATGCTATATTGGGAACTTGCCGGACGGGGAACTGACACTGCGGTTGGCAGGTTTGTATGCTATATTGGGAACTTGCCGGACGGGGAACTGACACTGCGGTTGGCAGGGTTGTATGCTATATTGGGAACTTGCCGGACGGGGAGCTGACACTGCGGTTGGCAGGGTTGTATGCTATATTGGGAACTTGCCGGACGGGGAACTGACACTGCGGTTGGCAGGTTTGTATGCTATATTGGGAACTTGCCGGACGGGGAACTGACACTGCGGTTGGCAGGTTTGTATGCTATATTGGGAACTTGCCGGACGGGGAACTGACACTGCGGTTGGCAGGTTTGTATGCTATATTGGGAACTTGCCGGACGGGGAACTGACACTGCGGTTGGCAGGTTTGTATGCTATATTGGGAACTTGCCGGACGGGGAACTGACACTGCGGTTGGCAGGGTTGTATGCTATATTGGGAACTTGCCGGACGGGGAACTGACACTGCGGTTGGCAGGTTTGTATGCTATATTGGGAACTTGCCGGACGGGGAACTGACACTGCGGTTGGCAGGTTTGTATGCTATATTGGGAACTTGCCGGACGGGGAACTGACACTGCGGTTGGCAGGTTTGTAGGCTATATTGGGAACTTGCCGGACGGGGAACTGACACTGCGGTTGGCAGGGTTGTATGCTATATTGGGAACTTGCCGGACGGGGAACTGACACTGCGGTTGGCAGGGTTGTATGCTATATTGGGAACTTGCCGGATGGGGAACTGACACTGCGGTTGGCAGGTTTGTATGCTATATTGGGAACTTGCCGGACGGGGAACTGACACTGCGGTTGGCAGGGTTGTATGCTATATTGGGAACTTGCCGGACGGGGAACTGACACTGCGCTTGATAAGACCTTAGAGGTAAAGTGACTTCCCCTGTCCTAGTCTAGATTTTCTACCAACCCTTATCGGGGAACAATTTGCTCCAGAATGATTTTAGAGACTCCGCCTGCGGTGGCCGTGGTTGTAGGGTAAGCTTATTTCAGCCTTCCCACGGGTGGTAGTTCAGTATTTGCAGCCTTCTCTGCAACAAACTGTCTGTCTCTCTCTCTGTATTGAAACACTGACTCCAGGCATGCTGCAGTCTTCTCTGTCTCTCTCTCTCTGTATTGAAACAGTGACTCCAGGCATTTTGCAGCCTTCTCTGTCTCTCTCTCTCTCTCTCTGTATCTTTCTCTCCGTCTCTCTCTATGTCTCTTTGTCTCTCTCTGTCTCTTTCTCTCTCTATCTCTCTCTGTCTCACTGTTCTCTCTCTCTGTCTCTGTATCTCTCTCTCTGTGCCTGCCTCTCTCTCTCTGTATCTCTCTCAGTCTCAGTCTCTCTCTCTCTCTGTATCTATCTGTCTCTCTCACTCTCTGTATCTCTCTCTCTCTCTGTTCTCTGTATCTATCTTTCTCTGTCTCTCTCTGTCTCTCTCTTTCTCTCTCTGTCTCTCTCTGTCTTTCTCTCTCTCTCTCTCTCTCTCTCTGTCTCTGTCTCTCTCTGTATCTCTTACTCCCTGCCTGTCTCTCTCTCTCTCTTTATCTCTCTCTCTGTCTCTCTGTGTCTCTTTCTCTCTCTGTATCTCTGTGTCTCTTTCTCTCTCTGTATCTCTCTCTCTCTCTGTATCTCTCTCTCTGCCTCTCTCTGTCTCTTTCTCTCTGTATCTCTGTATCCCCCTCTCTCTCTCTGTTCTCTGTATCTCTCTCTCTCTCTGTCTGTCTTTCTCTCTTTCTCTCTCTCTCTGTCTCTTTGGATCTCGCTGTCTGTCTCTCTGTATCTCTCTGTCTCTCTGTATCTCTCTGCCTCTCTCTCTCTCTGTCTCTCTGTTCTCTCTCTCTGTCTCTGTATCTCTCTGTCTCTGTCTCCCTCTGTCTCTCTCTGTGTATCTCTCTCCCTGTCCCTTTCTCTCTGTCTCTCTCTCGCTGTATCTCTCAGTCTATGTCTCTCTCTGTCTCTCTCTGTCTCTCTGTTCTCTCTCTCTCTCTGTATCTCTCTCGCTCTCTGCCTGTCTCTCTCTGTCTCTCTCTGTTCTCTGTATCTCTCTCTCTCTCTTTCTTTCTCTGTCTCTTTCTCTCTGTCTCTCTGTATCTCTCTCTCTCTCTGTTCTCTGTATCTCTCTCTCTCTCTGTCACTCTCTGTCTCTTTCTCTCTCTGTCTCTCTGTATCTCTCTCTCTGTTCTCTGTATCTGTCTCTCTGTCTCTCTGTATCTCTCTCTCTCTCCCTGTCTCTCTGTATCTCTCTGTCTGTCTCTCGCTGTCTGTCTCTCTCTCTGCCTGTCTCTCTCTCTCTCTCTCTGTATCACTCTCTCTGTCTCTGTCTCTCTCTGTCTGTATCTCTCTCTCTGTCTCTCTGTATCTCTCTGTCTGTCTCTCTCTGTCTGTCTCTCTCTCTGTCTGTCTGTCTCTCTCTCTCTCTCTCTCTGTATCACTCTCTCTCTGTATCTCTCTGTCTGTCTCTCTCTCTGTCTCTCTCTCTCTCTGTATCACTCTCTCTGTCTTTATCGCTTCCCCCTGTCGGGTGTTTATTCTCCCACAGTCGCATGCCTGCTCTTCTAATCATACCCTTTCATCCCCCGTGAATAGGATACTCACAATGGACATTAATTCGGTCCATGTGTATATATTAGGACCTAAGAACTGATTGAATTGTTCCGCCAGTCCTAAGGGGTCTTCCATTAACGTACATAGATATCTTTTTTTTTAATGCTCTGACTTCTCCTGAATTTAAAGAGAATTTACAAATCCTATTTCTCCCTCTCCAATCGGGACTTCCCGAAGGAGGTTCATTTTTGTTATTTCTGGTTCCTTTCCCTGTCCTTTCGTGGATCTTAATATCATTTGACTCTCTCCTTCTTTTTCAGGGACTTTCTCTGATTTGCCTTTATTAATTTGTTGGTCATTTGGCGAGTCCTTGTCGTTTGACGTATTCTTATAAGGGGGCGGCAAATTATCTAGGACGTCCCATTGTTTAAGAGGGGCTGTGCGAACGTCTTCGCCCTGTGGGATTAATGGATATATTCGGGTGGCGTTCCTGCTGGGAAGCCAACAACTCGCGTAACTTACTTCTTTATCGGAACAGGGTCTTTTATCATTGACATATATATTCAAAATTTGGCACACCCAATCTTCGTCCGAACCGTATTTCGGCCAAAAGACTGTGGGTTTACGGATTGCTTCTCTTATCCATATGAAGCAACAAAATTTTATCATTGTTTTCCTGTCCTTACATTTTTTGTACATGGATCTCAAAATCCCAATTCACTAACATCCGATCCACTGGACTTTCTGGTCCCATTGTAATGTACTCAACTTCCACTTATTTCTAAGATTGTCTAGTTATGACTGGTCCGTCAAAACAATCACAATCCTGAAAGTACTTATATCATCAATCCGCCCATTCACTGATACGGATGTCTGGATATAAACTCGAGAGTCCTTATATCATCAATCCGCCCTTGCGGATGTCTAGATACGAACTCAAGTCAACAAGGTAATACTTAAAAGTCGCTTTTCTTACCTTGCTCCGTGCACAGAGTTGCCTGACTTTCACTTCCACGGCGTGCCTGCCACTATAATCCGTGACTTGCTTCTTCAGAATGACTACCCTAGGAACGTGTTCAGTTGACCGTAGGTAACTACTCAAGATGAAGTACGAGATGGTTTAAATAACGGGACGCGTCTTCTCGGTTCAGTCTTGAGCCGCCCCCCTCGATCAATGAAAACTATCCCGGACGAGCCCCCAATTGTGAGAAACGCCGCTCACATTGTAATACTTTACACTTAGTCAAATTCTGAAGAAGTATTTATTATCGATCTTGCAAGAGTGCGTTGCACACCACTCCATTCTACCTTACTGCAGCAAGCACATTGTTTCTATCATCCAGGATTCATGCTCTTAGAAATACCTTAGATCCAGTTTCCTCTGAAGTACAAGTTACATGATTCATCCCACCGTTAGAACGACAAACAGAGGCAGCACAATGGCCCAGTGGTTAGCACTTCTGCCTCACGACGCCGAGTTCTCAAGTTCAATCTCGGTTCTGGGTCACTGTCAACAAAGAACAAAGAAATGGACAGCACAGGAACAGGCCCTTCGGCCCTCCAAGCCCGTGCCGACAATGCGGCCCGACTAAACTACAATCTTCTACACTTCCTGGGTCCGTATCCCTCTCTTCCCATCCTATTCATGTATTTGTCAAGATACCCCTTAAATGTCACTATCGTCCCTGCTTCCACCACCTCCTCCGGTATCGAGTTCCAGGCATCCACTACCCTCTGTGTAAAAAACTTGCCTCTTTCATTTACACTAAACCTTGCCCTTCTGTCCGTGTGGAGTTTGCACATTGGCCCCGTATTTGCGTTGGTTTCTCCCCCACAAACAAAGATGTGCATGCTAGCTGGATTGGCCACACGAAATTGACCCTTATTTGAAAAAAATGAATTGAGTACTCTCTGTTTATTTTTAAAGAATGCAGAACAGTTCATCCCAGGCCCCAGAAATTCAAAACATCAATGCATTAAAAAGATCACTTTTACTGGATGTGAAAGTTGCTGGTTAGGACAGAATTTATTGCCCATTCCCAGTTGCCCTTCAGAAGGTGGTGGTGAGCTGCTTTCTTGAAACGTTGCAGTCCGTGAAGTTTGGGTACACCCAACGTGCTTTTATGGAGGAAGCTAAATGAATTTTTTCCCCCGTTACCGCGAAGGATCGTTTATATGGGTCCAAGTGGGAGTGGTGAGAGATTTTGAGGGGACATTCCAGTTGGAGATTTTCCCAAGTAGGGGCTTGTCTAGTTCTTCAAAATGATAGTGGTCGTAGGTATGGAAGGTGCTGTCTAAGGGACAATTGCCTGAGGAAATTTGCTGAGTTATTGTGGTGCATTTTGGGATGGCTGTTGGAGGGATTGAATCCCTGTGGCAGGAGGAGCAATCAAGCGCATTGCTTGTTAGGGGATTGTTTCGAACTCCCTCAGCGTTCTTGGAGATCTTGGGAACAGCGTTTCAATTGGACAAAAAATGGATTAGTCAATTTGCCTGCGGAACCAATCTTGTTCTGAAATTTCACAAAATGTATAATAGATGATTGTTAATGCTCTTTTCCACAATTTACGTTGTGAGTAATTGACAATGCGTGACAGGTCAGTTATTGTATAGAGCTGGAATCGAACTTGGGTTTCCGCAGTGTGAGATGAGAAAGTAAACACGTGGCATAAGCATCTTTTTCAAGCAGGTTAATGTTACCTCGAAACAAAATACACCAACGTCCAATTATAAATGTGCTTCTGCTTTTATTTATGCAACACACATGTTTTGGAAATATTAAAAACGCCAGGCAGCGCCCATGGTGAAACAAGCCCAAACTTACAATTAAGTTGATGCTGTGAAGCAACCAGTGAGCTAAAGCTGACGCTGGCTTAAAGCACGGACACATTGTAGAAAAGGATTACCGTGATCCTACTCGCCGTGGTGGGTAATATTCAGGGAAAACTCCAGGTGTTGATGCACATCACCACACAGCCAGACGTGACCAAAAAACATAAAAGTGCGTGAAGTACCGACTTAGACCATTCATTCCGTTTAACATCAGCGGCTCTTTAGATTAGCAAATCATTCAATCCCACTCAACCGACCTTTTCACAGAGGCATGCATTTGATTGCTGTCGTTTCTGGCATTGACATTTGAAAGTCACTGTTGTATCTGCCTCCAACAATCTCACAGGCAGTGCAGACCAGATAATTGAACTGTATCCAAGGACATTGAAATAATTGTTGGAAACATGTACCTTAAAAATCTTATCTCGCAGATATCTTCATCTGCGAGTGCTGTGGCAACTAGAACTGATCGCAAATGACAACATAGGGAGACTATGCGGATAATCATTCCTGCCCCAACATTCAGTTTAATCTCAGCTGAGCTTCTGTCTGAATGTAATTTGCTGCCTGTTCCTCAGATACCTTCATTCCCCCAAAGTTCACTGTCGATAAGAAACATCGAGGCAGGCACCCACAGCAAAATTTCAAATCGATTTGGACGTATAGATGGAGTACTCCAATCTGCAGCGACACAGATCTGGAAGGTAGGACAGGTGATAGATTCATCGAAGTTCACCGCATGGAAATATGTGCGTCGGCCTAACTTGCCCATGCCTCCCAGTTTTTACTACACAATGCCTGCCCGATTGCCCACATTTGGTCATATTCCGCTGTACCCATCTTCTCCACAGAAATATCTAAATACTTATTAAAAGGCGGAACTGTAGAAGGCTGCACTACTGCCAATATTTCAAACACTCGCCACCCTCAGTGCGAACAAGTTGTTCACCAGGACCCTTTTCTATCTCTCCCCTCTCACCTTAAACCTTTGCCCTCTAGTTTTGGATTCCATTACCTTTGGGAACATCTACAATATCTATGCCCCGCATGATTTTATCGTCGCCGTCAAGATCTCTCCGAGCCTCCAAGAAAAATGTACGATCCTATCGAGCCTCTCCTTATAACTCAAACCATCAAGTCCGGTAGCAACCTAGCAAATCTTTTCTGCCCTCATTCTCGGTTAATAACATCCTTTCTATATTTGGGTGACCAGAACTGTGCACAGTATTCCAAGTGTGTCATTCCCAATGTCTTGTTCAAGTTAAGCAAGATCTCCAAACTCCTGAATTCAATTATCTGTCCATGTATCTGTATAATAGTAATAATGGCGACAGACACAGTAATTGTGGAACCAAGAGCCGCTTCTATGTTGTGAATTTCCAATTATTCATCATGTTTCCAGAGGTTAAAAAAAAAAACAAAGTCGCTGAATGTGTCTGACTGGAAAAAATATAGAAGAATATCTTGCTTAAGAGACTCACAGCTAATCAAATCTTCACCCGATCCTAATAGAAACAAAACAGAAACAGAATAAAGGATAGTGGTAAAGAGATAAAGGGGAAGAGAGCGTTTAATGCTGGAGGACATTGCACACCACTCCCTTCCACCTTACTGCAGCAAGCACGTTGTTTCTATCTCCCAGGATTCATGCTCTTAGAAATACCTTACATCTCGTTTCCTCTGAAGTAGAAGTTACATTTTTCATTCCACCGTTAGACCGACAAAGGAGACAGCACAATGGCCCAGTGGTTAGCACTGCTGCCTCACGACGCCGTGTTCTCAAGTTCGATCTCGGCTCTGGGTCACTGTCAACAAAGAACAAAGAACAAAGAAATGTACAGCACAGGAACAGGCCCTTCGGCCCTCCAAGCCCGTGCCGACCATGCTGCCCGACTAAACTACAATCTTCTACACGTCCTGGGTCCGTATCCCTCTATTCTCATCCTATTCAAGTATTTGTCAAGATGCCCTTTAAATGTTACTATCGTCCCTGCTTCCACCACCTCCTCCGGTCGCGAGTTCCAGGCACCCACTACACTCTGTGTAAAAAAACTTGCCTCGTTCATCTACTCTAAACCTTGCCCTTCTGTCCGTGTGGGGTTTGCACATTGGCCCCGTATTTGCGTTGGTTTCTCCTCCACAACCAAAGATGTGCATGATAGGTGGATTGGCCACACGAAATTGCCGCTTATTTGAAAAAAAATGAATTGTGTACCCAGTATATATTTTATAAGAATAGAGAACATTTCATCCCAGGGCCCAGAAATTCAAATCACCAATGCATTAAAAAGATCACTTTTATTGGTTGTGAAAGTTGCTGGTTAGGACAGAATTTATTGCCCATTCCCAGTTGCCCTTCAGACGGTGGTGGTGAGCTGTTTTCTTGAAACGTTGCAGGCCGTGAAGTTTGGGTACACCCAACGTGCTTTTATGGAGGAAGCTAAATGAAATTTTTCCCCCGTTACCGCGAAGGATCGTTTATATGGGTCCAAGTGGGAGTGGTGAGTGATTTTGAGGGGAAATTCCAGTTGGTGATTTTCCCAAGTAGGGACTTGTCTAGTTCTTCAACATGATAGTGGTCGTAGGTATGGAAGGTGATGTCTCAGGAAAAATTGCCTGAGGAAATTTGTTGAGTTATTGCGGTGCATTTTGGGATGGCTGTTGGAGGGATTGAATTCCTGTGGCAGGAGGAGCAATCAAGCGCACTGCTTGGTCCGGGATGCTTTCGAACTCCTGAGCGTTCTTGGAGATCTGGGGAACAGCGTTTCATTTGGACAAAAAATGGATTAATCAATCTGCCTAAGAACCAATCTTGTTCTCAAATTTCACAAAATGTATAATAGATGATTGTTAATGCTCTTTTACAAAATTTACGTTGTGATTAATTGACAATGTGTGATAGGTCAGTTATTGTACAGAGCTGGAATCGAATGTGGGTATCCGCAGTGTGAGATCAGAAAATAAAGACGTGGCATAAGCATCTTTTTCAAACAGGTTAATGTTAGCTCTAAACAAAATACACCAACTTCCAACTGTAAATGTCTGCTGCTTTTATTTATGCAACACACATGTTTTGGATCTATTAAAAACACCAGGCAGCGCCCATGGTGAGACAGGTCCGAACTTACAATTAAGTTGATGCTGTGAAGTATCCAGTGAGCTAAAGCTGACGCTGGTTGAAAGCACGGACACATTGTGGAAAAGAATTACCGTGATCCTGCTCGCCGTGGTGGGTAACATTCAGGGAAAACTCCAGGTGTTGATGCACATCACCTCACAGCCAGACGTGACCAAAGACATAAAAGTGCGTGAAGTACCGAAGGAGGACATTCATTCCGTTTAACATCAGCGGCTCTTTAGATGAGCAGATCATTCAATCCCACTCGACCGACCTTTCCCCAGAGGCATGCATTTGATTGCTGTCGTTTCTGGCATTGACATTTGAATGCCACTGTTGTATCTGCCTCCATCAATCTCACAGGCAGTGCAGACCAGATCATTGAACTGTATCCCAGGACATTGAAATAATTGTTGGAAACATGTAATTTAAAAACCTTATCTCGCAGATATCTTCATCTGCGAGTGCTGTGGCAACTGGAACTGATCGCAAATGACAACATCGGGAGACTAACATAGAACAAAGAACAAAGAAAAGTACAGCACAAGAACAAGCCCTTCGGCCCTCCAAGCCCGTGCCGACCATGCTGCCCGTCTAAACTAAAATATTCTACACTCCCGGGGTCCTCACCCCTCAATTCCCATCCGATTCATGTATTTGACAAGATGCCCTTTAAACATCACTATCACCCCTGCTTCCATCACCTCTTCCGGCAGCAGGTTGCAAGCACCCACTACCCTCTGTGTAAAAAACTTGCCTCGTATATCTCCTCTAAACATTGCCCCTCGCACCTTAAACCTCTGCCCCCTAGTAATTGACCCCTCTACCCTGGGAAAAAGCCTCTGACTATCCACTCTGTCTATGCCCCTCATAATTTTGTAGACCACTATCAGGTCACCCCTCAACCTTCTTCGTTCCAGTGAGAACAAACCAAGTTTATTCAACCTCTCCTCATAGCTAATGCCCTCCATACCAGGCAACTTCCTGGTAAATCTCTTCTGCACCCTCTGTAAGGCTTCAACGTCCTCCTGGTAGTGTGGCGACCAGAATTGAACACTATACTCCAAGTATGAAGGGTGCTTTACTCTGTATCTAACTCTGTGCTGTACCTGTCCTGGGAGTGTTTGATGAGGACACTATAGAGGTAGCTTTACTCTATATCTAACTCCGTGCTGTACCTGTCCTGGCAGTGTTTGATGGGGACAGTGTAGAGGGAGCTTTACCCTGTGCTGTACCTGTCCTGGGAGTGTTTGATGAGGACAGTACAGAGGGAGCTTTACTCTGTATGCGGATAATCATTCCAGCCCCAACATTCAGTTTAATCACAGCTGAACTTCTGCCTCACTGTAATTTGCTGCCTGTTCCTCAGATACTTTCATTCCCTCAAAGTTCACTGTCGATAAGAAAAATCGAGGCAGACACCCACAGCAAAATTTCAAAGCGATTTGGACATATAGATGGAGTACTCCAATCTGCAGTGACACAGATCTGGAAGTGGGACAGGTGATAGATTCATCGAAGTTCACCGCATGGAAATAGGTGCGTCGGCCTAACTTGTCCATGCCTCCCAGTTTTTACTACACAAAGCCTGCCCGATTGCCCACATTTGGTCATATTCCTCTTTACCCATCTTCTCCACATAAATATCAAAAACGTTTTAAAAGCAGAATTGTAGACAGCTGTACTACTGCCAATATTTCAAACACTCACAACCCTCAGTGCGAAAAAAATGTTCACCTGGACCCTTTTGTATCTCTCCCCTCTCACCTTAAACCTTTGCCCTCTAGTTTTGGATCCCATTACCTTTGGGAACATCTACAATATCTATGCCCCGCATTATTTTATAGTCGCCGCCATGATGAATCCGAGCCTCCAAGAAAAATATTCGAGCCTATCGAGCCTCTCCTTATAACTCAAACCATCAAGTCCGGTAGCAACCTAGCAAATCTTTTCTGCCCTCATTCTAGGTTAATAACATCCTTTCTATATTAGGGTGACCAGAACTGTACACAGTATTCCATGTTTGTCATTCCCAATGTCTTGTTCAAGTTCAGCAAGATCTCCCAACTCCTGTATTCAATTATCTGACAATGCATCTGTATAATAGTAAAAATGGGCACAGACACAGTAATTACGGAACCAAGAGCCGCTTCTATGTTGTGAATTTCCAATTATTCATCATGTTTGCAGTGGTTCCAAAAAGCAACAATGTCGCAGAATGTGTCTGACTGGAAAACATGAAGAAGAATATCTTGATCAAGAGACTCGCAGCTAATCAAATCTTCACCCGATACTAATAGAAGCAAAACAGAAACAGAATAAAGGAGAGTGGTAAAGAGAGAAAGGGGGAGAGAGCGTTTAATGCTGTAGTACATTGCACACCACTCCCTCCCACCTTACTGCAGCAAGCACATTATTTATATCTTCCAGGATTCATGCTCTTAGAAATACATAAGATCCAGTTTCCTCTGAAGTAGAAGTTACATGATTCATTCCACCGTTAGAACGACAAACAGAGATAGCACAATGGCCCAGCGGTTAGCACTGCTGCCTCACGACGCAGAGTTCACAAGTTCGATCTCTGCTCTGGGTCACTGTCAACAAAGGACAACGAAATGTACAGCACAAGAACAGGCTCTTCGGCCCTCCAAGCCCGTGCAGACTATGCTGTCCGACTAAACTACAATCATCTACACTTCCTGACTCCGTACCCCTCTATTCCCATCCTATTCATATATTTGTCAAAATGCCCCTTTAATGTCACTATCGTCCCTGCTTCCACCACCTCAGCCGGTAGAGAGTTCCAGGCACCCACTACCCTCTGTGTAAAAACACTTGCCTCGTTCATCTACTCTAAACCTTGCCCTTCTGTCCGTGTGCAGTTTGCACATTGGCCCCGTATTTGCGTTGGTTTCTCCCCCACAAGCAAAGATGTGTATGATAGGTGGGCTGGCCACACGAAATTGCCTCTTCTTTGAAAATAATGAATTGAGTACTCTATATTTATTTTTATATAATGCAAAACTGTTCATTCCAGGCCCCAGAAATTCAAAGTATCAATGCATGTAAAATATCACTTTTCCTGGATATGAAAGTTGCTGGTTAGGACAGAATTTATTGCCCATTCCCAGTTGCCCTTCAGAAGGTGATGGTGAGCTGCTTTCTTGAAACGTTGCAGTCCGTGAAGATTGGGTACACCCAACGTGCTTTTATGGAGGAAGCTAAATGATCTTTCTCCCCGTTACCGCGAAGGAACGTTTATATGGGTCCAAGTGGGAGTGGAGAGTGATTTTGAGGGGAAATTGCAGTTGGTGATTTTCCCAAGTAGGGGCTTGTCTTGTTCTTCAAAATGATAGTGGTCGTAGGTGCTGTCGAAGGGACAATTGCCTGAGGACATTTGTTGAGTTGTTGCGGTGAATTTTGGGATGGCTGTTGGAGGATTGAATGCCTGTGGCAGGAGGAGCAATCAATCGCACTGCTTGGTCCGGGATGCTTTCGAAATCCCCGAGCGTTCTTGGAGATCAGGGGAACAGCGTTTCACTTGGACAAAAATGGATTAATCAATTTGCCTGCGTAACCAATCTTGTTCTGAAATTTCACAAAATGTATAATAGATGATTGTTAATACTCTTTTCCACAATTTCCGTTGTGAGTATTTTGACAATGTGTGATAGGTCAGTTATTGTACAGAGCTGGAATCGAACTTGGATTTCCGCAGTGTGAGATCAGAAAGTAAAGACGTGGCATAAGCATATTTTCCAAAGAGTTAGCTCCAAATGTTAATGTTAATGTTAGCTCCAAACAAAATACACCAACTTCCAATTTTAAAAGTGCTTCTGCTTTTATTTATGCAACACACATGTTTTGGAAATATTAAAAACGCCAGGCAGCGCCCAGGGTGAGACAGGTTCGAACTTACAGTTAAGTTGATGCTGTGAAGTAACCAGTGAGCTAAAGCTGACGCTGGCTTAAAGCACGGACACATTGTAGAAAAGAATGACCGTGATCCTACACGCCGTGGTGGGTAATATTCAGGGAAAAATCCAGGTGTGGGTGCACATCATCTCACAACCAGATGTGATCAAACACTTAAAAGTCCGCGAAATACCGTCGGAGGACATTCATTCCGTTTAACCTCAGCGGCTCTTTAGATTAGCAGATCATTCAATCCCACTCGACCGACCTTTCCCCAGAGATATGCATTTGATTGCTGACGTTTCTCGCATTGACATTTGAAAGCCACTGTTGTATCTGCCTCCACCAACCTCACAGGCAGTGCAGACAACATAATTGAACTGTATCCCAGGACATTGAAATAATTGTTGGAAACATGTAACTTGAAAATCTTATCTCGCAGATATCTTCATCTAGAGTGTTGTGGCAACTGGAACTGTTCGCAAATGACAACATGGGGAGACGACACGACCACTCACTCCTGTCCCAACATTCAGTTTGATCACAGTTGAGCTTCTGACTCGATGTCATTTCCTGCCTGTTCCTCAGATACTTTCATTCACTCAAAGTTCTCTGTCGGTAAGCAAAATGGAGGCAGACACCCACAGTCAAAATTTCAAACCGATTTGGACATATAGATGGTGTGCTCGAATCTGCAGCGACACAGATCTGGAAGGTGGAACAGGTCATAGGGTCATTGAAGGTTACAGCATGGAAATAGCCCCTGCGGCCTAACTAGTCCATGCCGCCCGGTTTTTACTATACAAAGCCTGCCCGATTGCCCACATTTGGTCTTATTCCCCTTTACCCATCTTTTCCATATAAATATCTAAATGCTTTTTAAAAGGCAGAATTGTAGACGCTTCTACTACTGTCTCTGCCAGCTCGTTCCAGACACTCACCAACCTCTGTGTGAAACAATTGTTCCTCTGGACCCTTTTGTATCACTTCCTCTCACCTTAAACCTATGCCCTCTAGTTTTGGATTCCATTATATTTGGGAACAGCTACCTGATCTATTCCCCGCATTATTTTACAGCCGTCGTCAAGATCAGCCCTAGCCTCCAAGAAAAATGTTCCAGTGTATCCAACCGCTCCTATTAACTCTAACCATCAAGTCCGGTAGCAGCATAGCAAACCTTTTCTGCATTCCTTCTCCCTAAATAATATTCTTTCTATATTCCAGAACTGTACACAGTATTCCAAGTGTCTCCTTCCCAATGTCTTGTACAAATTCAGCAAGACGTCGAAACTCCTGTATTCAATTATCTGGCCATGTATCTGTAGAATAGTAATAACGGGCACAGACACAGTAATTGTGGAGCCAAGAGCCTCCTTCAGTGTTGTGAATTTCCAAGTATTTATTATGATTGCAGTGGTTCCAAAATTCAACAAAGTCACAGAATGTGCCTGCCTAGAAAAAGATGCAGAAGAATATCTTGCTCAAGAGACCCACAGCAAATCAAATCGTCACCCGATACCAATAGAAACAAAACATAAAATGAATAAAGGAGAGTGGTAAGTAGAGAAAGGGGGAGAGAGCGTTTAATGCTGGAGTACATTGCACACCACTCCCTTCCACCTTACTGCAGCAAGCACATTGTTTCTGTCTTCCAGGATTCATGCTGTTAGAAATACCTTCGATCCAGTTTCCTCTGAAGCAGACGTTACATGATTCATTCCACGGTTAGAATGAAAAAACAGGGACAGCGCGATGGCGTTGTGGTTAGCACTGCAGCCTCGCGGCACCGAGTTCTCAGGTTCTATCCCATCTCTGGGTCACTGTCTGTGTGGAGTTTGCACATTATCCCCGTTTTTGCGTTGGTTTCTCCCCCACAACCCAAAGATCCGCAGGGTAGGTGGGCTGGCCACCTTAAATTACCCCATAATGGAAAAAATGAATTGTGTACTCTATATATTTTTTTTAAGAATGGAGAACAGTTCATCCCAGGGCCCAGAAATTCAAAGCACCAATGCATTAAAAAAAATATTTTTCCTGGATATGACAGCTGCTGGTTCGGACAGAAGTTATTGTCCATCCCTAGTTGCCCTTCAGAAGGTGGTGGTGAGCTGCTTTCTTGAATCTTTGCAGACCCTGAGGTTGGGATACACCCAACGTGCTTTTTGGGAGGAAGCTAAATGATTTTTTCCCCGTTACCGTGAAGGAACGTTTATATGGTTCCAAGTGGGAGTGGTGAGTGATTTGGAGGGGAAATTCCAGTTGGTGATTGTCCCAAGTAGAGGCTTTTCTAGTTCTTCAAAATGACAGTGGTCGTAGGTCTGGAAGGTGCTGTCTAAGGAACAAATGTCGAAGGAACTTTGTTGAGTCATTGCGGTGCATTTTGGGATGTCTCTGGCGGAGGGATTGAATGCTTGTGGCAGGAGGAGCAATCAAGCGCACTGCTTAGTCCTGGATGCTGCCTAACTCCCTGAGTGTTCTTGGAGATCTGGGGAACAGGTTTTCACGGAAATAAATGCATTAATGAATTTGCCTGCGTAAACAATCTTGTTCCGAATGTTAAAAAAATGTATAATCGATAATCGTTAATGTTCTTTTCCTGCACTTAGGTTGTGAGTAATTAACAAAGTGTGATAGATCAGTTATTGTACAGAGCTGGAATCCAACTTGGGTTTCCGCAGTGTGAGATCAGAGAGCAAACACGTGGCACAAGCCTCTTTTTAAAACATACTGATGCAACCTCTAAACAAAATGCACCTACTTCTAAATATAAATGTGCTGCTGCTTTTATTTATGCAACACACATGTTTTGAAAATATTAAAAACGCCAGGCAGTGCCCAGTGTGAGACAGGAACGAACTTACAACTAAGTTGATGCTTTGAAGTAACCAGTGAGCTAAAGCTGACGCGATCGCCAAGCATGGACACATTGTATATAGATGATTACCTTGATCATACTCGCCGTGGTGGGTAACATTGAGGGGAATCTACAGGTGTTGGTGTACATCATCTCACAGCCAGACGTGACCAAAAACCTAAAGTGCGTGAAGTACCGACGGAGGACATTCATTCCGTTTAACTTCAGCGCTCTTTGAATTAGCAGATCATTCAATCCCACTGGACCGACCTTTCCCCAGAGGCATGCATTTCATTGCTGTCGTTTTTCGCATTGAAATTTGAAAGCCACTGTTGTATTTGCCACCACCAATCTCACAGGCAGTGCAGACCAGATAATTGAAATCTATCCCAGTACATTGAAATAATTGTTGGAAATATGTAACTTAAAAACCTTATCTCGCAGTTATATTCACCTGCGAGTACTGTGGCAACTGGAACTGGTAGCAAATGACAACATAGGGATACGTCACGGCCACTCACTCCTGCCCCGACATTCAGTTTGATCACAGCTGAGCTTCTGCTTCAATGTCATTTCCTGTCTATTCCTCAGATACTGTCGTTCCCTCAAAGTTCACTATCGCGAATACAAATGGAGGCAGACATTCAAACCGATTTGGACATATAGATGGAGTGCTGGAATCTGCAGCGAGGCAGAGCTGGAAGGTGGGACAGGTTATAGAGTCATAGACGTTTACATGATGGAAATAGGTCCTTCGGCCTAACTTGTGCATGTCGCCCAGTTTTTACTACACAAAGCCTGTCCAATTGCCCACATTTGGTCATATTCCTCTACACCCATCTTCTCCATATAACTATTTAAATGCTTTTTAAAAGGCAGAATTGTAGACGACTCTACTACTGCCTCTGCCATCTCGTTCCAGACACTCACCACCCTCTGTGTGAAACAATTTTTCATGTGGACCGTTTTGTATCTCTCCCCTCTCACCTTAAACCTACGCGCTCTAGTTTTGGATTCCACTACCTTTGTGATAATCTACCTGATCCATGCCCCCCATTATTTTATTGCCGTCGTCAAGATCACCCCTAGGCTCCAATAAAAATATTCCAGTTTAAACAGCTCCGTATAACTCAAACCATCAAATCCGGTAGCAGCCTAGCAAATCTTTTCTGCCCTCTTTCTAGGTTAATAATATCGTTTCTATATTAGGGTGACCAGAACTGTACATAATATTCCAAGTGTGGTCTTCCCAACGTCTTGTAGAACGTCAGCAAGACATTCCAACTCCTGTGCTCAATTATCTGACCATGTATCTGTACAATAGTAATAATGGGCAGACACAGTAATTGTGGAAAAAATAGCCTCCTTCAGTGTTGTGAATTTCCAATTATTCATCACGTTTGCTGTGGTTGCAAAAAGCAGCAAAGTCGCAGAATGTGTCTGACTGGAAAAAATGTAGAAGAATATCTTGCTCAAGAGAACCACAGTGAATAAAATCTTCACCCGATACCAATACAAACAAATTAGATTCAGAATAAAGGAGAATGGTAAAGAGAGAAAGGGGGAGAGAGCCTTTAATGCTGGAGTATTTTGCACACCACTCCCTTCCACCTTACTGCAGCACGAACATTGTTTCTATTTTCAAGGATTCATGCTGTTAGACATCCATTAGATGTACTTTCCTCTGAAGCAGAAGTTACATGATTAATTCCACCGTTAGAATGACAAATAGTGACAGCAGGATGGCTCAGTGGTTAGCTCTGCTGCCTCACGCCGCTGCGTTCTTAGTTTCAATTCCGGCTCTGGGTCACTGTCCCTGTGGAGTTTGCACATTCTCCCCGTTTTTGCGTGGATTTCTCCCCACAACCAATGACGTGCAGGGTAGGTAAATTTACGACACGAAATTGCCCTTTAATTGGAAAAAAGGAATTGGGTACTGTATATTTATTTTTGAAGGATGGAGAACAGTTCATACAGGCCCCAGAAATTCAAAGCACCAATGCATTAAAAAGATCGCTTTTACTGGATGTGAAAGTTGCTGGTTGGGACAGAATTTATTGCCCATCCCTAGTTGCCCTTCAGAAGGTGGTGGTGAGCTGCTTTCTAGAATCGTTGCAGGCCGTAAAGTTTGGGTACACCCACGTGCTTTAAGGGAGGAAGCTAAATGATTTCCCCCCGTTACCGTGAAGGAACGTTTATATGGTTTCAGTGGGAGTGGTGAGTGATTTGGAGCGTGAATTGCAGTTGGTGATTTTCCCAAGTAGGGGCTTGTTTAGTTCTTCCGAATGACAGTGGTCGTAGGTCTGGAAGGTGCTGCCGAAGGAACAATTGCCTGAGGGACATTGTGGAGTTATTGCGGTGCATTTTGGGATGCCTGTGGCGGAGGGATTGAATGCTTGTGGCAGGAGGAGCAATCAAGCGCACTGCTTGGTGCTGGATGCTTTCGAAATACATGAGTGTTCTTGGAGATCTGGGGAACAGCGTTTCACGTGAAATGGATTAATCAATTTGCCTGCGTAACCAATCTTGTTTCGAAATTTCAAAAAATGTATAATAGATAATCGTTAATGCTCTTTTCCTCCATTTAGGTAGTGAGTAATTGGCAAAGTGTGACAGGTCAGTTATTGTACAGAGCTGGAATCGAACTCGGGTTTCCGCAGCGAGAGGCCAGAAAGTAAACACGTGGCATAAGCTGCTTTTTAAACAGATCAATGCAGCCTGGAACAAAATACACCGACTTCTAATTATAAATGTGCTGCTGCTTTTATTTACGCACCACACATGTTATGGAAATATAAAAAACGCCAGGCAGCGCCCACGGTGAGACAGGTCCGAACTTATAATTAAGTTGATGTTGCCAAGTAACCAGCGAGCTAAAGCTGACGCTGATGTCGCGGACGGACACATTGTATATAAAGGATTACCGTCATCAAACTCGCCGTGGTGGGCAACATTGAGGGGAAACTCCAGGTGTCGCTGCACATCATCTCACAGTCAGACGTGACCAAAAACTTGAAAGTGCGTGAAGTACCGACGGAGGACATTCATTCCGTTGAACCTCAGCGGCTCTTTAGATTAGCAGATCATTCAATCCCACTCGACCGACCTTTTCCCAGAGACATGCATTTGATTGCTGTCGTTTCTCGCATTGAAGTTGGAAAGCCACTGTTGTATCTGCCTCCACCAATCTCACAGGCAGCGCAGACCAGATAATTTAAATGTATCCCAGAACATTGAAATAATTGTTGCAAAGATGTAAGTTAAAAATCTTATCTCGCAGTTATATTCACCTGCGAACTGCGAGTGCTGTGGCAACTGGACCTGATCGCAAATGACAACATAGGGAGACGACACGACCACTCACTCCTGTCCCAACTTTCAGTTTGATCACAGCTGAGCTTCTGCCTCAATGTCAATTCCTGCCTGTTCCTCAGATACTTTCATTCTCTCAAAGTTCACAGTCGATAAGAAAAATGGAGGCAGACACCCACAGCAAAATTTCAAACACACTGGCACATACAGATGGAGTGCTCGAAAATGCGGCGAAACAGATCTGGAAGGTGGGACAGGTTTTCGAGTCACAGACGTTTACAGCATGGAAATTGGGCCTTCGGCCTAATTTGTCCATGCCGCCCAGTTTTTCCTCCACAAAGCCTGTCCAATTGCTCACATTTGGTCATATTCGTCTCTACCGATCTTCTCCATATAACTATATAAATGCTTTTTAAAAGGCAGAATTGCAGACGCTTCTACTACTGCCTCAGCCAGCTCGTTCCAGACACTCACCAACCACTGTGTTAAACAACTGTTCCTCTGGACCCTTTTGTATCAACCCCCTCTCACCGTAAACCTATGCCCTCTAGTTTTGGATTCCATTACCTTTGGGAACATCTACCTGATCTATTCCCCGCATTATTTTACAGCCGTCGTCAAGATCACCCCTAGCCTCCAAGAAAAAAGTTCCAGAATATCCAGCCGATCCTATTAACTCAAACCATTAATTCCCGTAGCAGCCCAGCAAACCTTTTCTGCATTCCTTCTCCCTAAATAATATCCTTTATGTATCCCAGCACTGTACACAACCTGTCCAATTACCCACATTTGGTCTTATTCCCCTATACCCATCTTCTCCATATAAATATCTAAATGCTTTTTAAAGGGCAGAATTGCAGACGCTTCTACTACTGCCTCTGCCAGCTCGTTCCAGACACTCACAAACCTCTGTGTGAAACAATTGTTCCGCTGGACCCTTTTGTATCAGCCCGCTCTCACCTTAAACCTATGCCCTCTAGTTTTGGATTCCATTACGTTTGGGAACATCTACCTGATCTATTCCCCTCATTATTATACAGCCGTCGTCAAGATCACCACTAGCCTCCAAGAAACATGTTCCAGTCTATCCAGCCGCTCCTAATCACTCTAACCATCAAGTCCCGTAGCAGCATAGCAAACCTTTTCTGCATTCCTTCTGCCTAAATAATATTTTTTCTATAATCCAGAACTGTACACAGTATTCCAAGTGTGTCCTTCCCAATGCCTTGAACAACTTGAGCAAGACGACCAAATTCCTGTTTTCAATTATCTGGCCATGTCTCTGTATAATAGTAATAATGGGCACAGACACAGTAATTGTGGAGCAAAGAGCCTCCTTCAATGTTGTGGATTTCCAACTGTTTATCATGTTTGCAGTGGTTCCAAAAAGCAACAAAGTCACAAAATGTGCCTGCCTAGAAAAAGATGCAGAGGAATATCTTGCTGAAGAGTCCCACAGCAAATCAAATCGTCACCCGATACCAACAAAAACAAAACAGAAAAAGAATAAAGGAGAGTGGTGAAGAGAGAAAGGAGGAAATGGCGTTTAATGCTGGAGTACATTGCACACCACTCCCTTCCACCTTACTGCATCAAGCACATTGTTTCTGTCTTCCAAGATTCATGCTCTTAGAAATACTTTCGATCCAGGTTCCTCTGAAGCAGAAGTTACATGATTCATTCCACCGTTAGAATGAAAAATCAGGGACAGCGCAATGGCGCAGTGGTTAGCACTGCTGCCTCACGGCGCCGAATTCTCAGGTTCTTTCCCGTCTCTGGGTCACTGTCCGTGTGGAGTTTGCACATTATCCCCGTTTTTGCGTCGGTTTCTCCCCCACAAACCAAAGATCCGCAGGGTAGGTGAGCTGGCCAGCTTAAATTACCCCATAATGGAAAAAATGAATTGTGTACTCAATATATTTTTTTTAAGAAAGGAGAACAGTTCATCCCAGGCCCCAGAAATTCAAAATACCAATGCATTAAAAAGATCACTTTTACTGGATCTGAGAGTTGCTGGTTGGGACAGAATTTATTGCCCATTCCCAGTTGCCCTTCAGAAGGTGGTGGTGAGCTGCTTTCTTGAATCGTTGCAGTCCGTGAAGATTGGGTAAACCCAAAGTGCTTTTATGGAGGAAGCTAAATGATTTTTCCCCCATCACCGTGAAGGAACGTTTATATGGTTCCAAGTAGGAGTGGTGAGTGATTTCGTGGGGAAATTCTAGTTGGTGATTGTCCCAAGTAAGGGGCTTTTTCTAGTTCTTCAAAATGATAGTGGTCGTAGGTATGGCAGGTGCTGTCCAAGGGTCAATTGCCTGAAGAAATGTGTTGAGTTATTGCGGTGCATTGTGGGATGGCTGTTGGAGGGATTGAATGTCTGTGGCAGGAGGAGCAATCAAGCGCACTGCTTGGTACGGGATGCTTTCGAACTCCCTGAGCGTTCTTGGAGATCTGGGGAACAGCGTTTCACTTGGGCAAAAAATGGATTAATTAATTTGCCTGCGTAACCAATCTTGTTCTGAAATTTCACAAAATATATAATAGATAATTGTTAATGCTCTTTTCCACAATTTATGTTGTGACTAATTGACAATGTGTGATAGGTCAGTTATTGCACAGAGCTGGAATGGAACTTGGGTTTCCGCAGTGTGAGGCCAGAAAGTAAACACGTGGCACAAACATATTTTTCAATCAGATTAATGTAACCTCTAAACAAAATACACCAACTTCTAATTATAAATGTGCTGCTGCTTTTATTTATGAAAAACACATGTTTTGGAAATATTAAAAACGCCAAGCAGCGCCCATGGTGAGACAGGCTCGAACTTACAACTAAGTTGATGCTGTGAAGTAACCAGTAAGCTAAAGCTGACGCTGGCTGAAAGCACGGACACATTGTAGAAAAGGATTACCGTGATCCTACTCGCCGTGGTGGGTAACATTCAGGGGAAACTCAAGGTGTTGGTGCACATCATCTCACAGCCAGATGTGACCAAAAACTTAAAAGTACGTGAAATACCGACGGAGGACATTCATTCCGTTTAACCTCAGCGGCTCTTTAGAGAAGCAGATCATTCAATCCCACTCGAACATCCTTTCCCCAGAGGCATGCATTTGATTCCAGTCGTTTCTCGCATTGACATTTGAAAGCCACTGTTGTATCTGCCTCCACCAATCTCACAGGCAGTGCAGACCAGATAATTGAACTGTATCCCAGAATATTGAAATAATTATTCGAAAGATGTAACTTAAAAATCTTATCTCGCAGTTGCGAGCTGCGAGTGCTGTGCCAACTGGAACTGATAGCAAATGACAACATTGGGAGACTACACGGCCACTCACTCCTGCCCCAACAATCAGTTTGATCACAGCTGAGCTTCTTCCTCAATGTCAATTCCTGCCTGTTCCTCAGATACTTTCATTCCCTCAAAGTTTACAGTCGATACGAAAAATCGAGGCAGCCACCCACAGCAGTGAAGTGTTTCTAGGCGCCATGGAGGGGTTCAGGACACCATGAAGGGTGTCCATGCACCATGGAGGAGTTCAGGACACCGGGTAGGGTCTGCAGGCGCCATGGAGCGCTGCAGGGCACAGCGATGAGTTTCGAAGCGCCATGGAGGGGTTCTGGGCACCGTGAAGGGTTTCTAGCCGCCATGGAGAGGTTCAGGACACTGGGTAGAGTCTGCAGGCGCCATGGAGGGGTTCAGGACACAGTGAAGGGTCTCTAAGCGCCATGGAGGGGTTCTGGGCACCGTGAAGGGTTTCTAGCCGCCATGGAGGGGTTCAGGGCACCGTGAAGGGTTTCCAGGCGCCACGGAGAAGTTCAGGACACCGGGTAGGGTCTCCAGGCGCCACGGAGGGGTTCAGGACACAGTGAATGATCTCTAGGCACCATGGAGGGGTTCTGCACACCGGGTATGGGTCTCCAGGCGCCTTGGAAGGGTTCTGGGCACCGTGAAGGGTCTCTAGGCGCCATGGATGGGTTCTGGGCACCATGAAGGGTTTCTAGGCGCCATGGAGGGGTTCAGGCACCGTGAAGGGTTTCTAGGCGCCATGGAGGGGTTCAGGCACCGTGAAGGGTCTCTAGGCGCCATGGAGGGGTTCTGGGCACCGTGAAGGGTTTCTAGGCGCCATGGAGTGGTTCAGGCACCGTGAAGCGTTTCTAGGCGCCATGGAGGGGTTCAGGCACCGTGAAGGGTCTCTACGGAGCTCCGCCTTTTTTCCGTTGTGGAAGTGTGGAGCACTCGTCGAGATGCTTTTAAATCATTGCACTGTTTCTGCAATTTCTCTTCTAATTACGTTTTGCTCTAGAGTGGCCTGCTATCTTTCGATACCGCCACATTTTATTGCTCACACAGACAGGAATATTTCCCAGTTCTGGATCCAAATCTTGGGGCGTGATGACAACATGACTTCAAACTAAAATTATTCTGTCCATAGAGGTCACAGGAGCTGAATAGAACTAAAGAAGCTCAAGGGAAGTTCCACTCACTGAGGGATTGTGTAAATGCTGCTCGGAAATGAAGTGAGCGTGATATAATCTAGCTGCCTGTTTCTGAGCCTGTGCTCGGTGTATTGGGAGGTTTGCTCCTGGTTGGAGTACCCCCGGGATGGGTAGTAACCCGCTGAGTGAAGCGGCAGTCCCGCGTTCTGCTGGTAGCGCCTGAATGGAGAGTTGGGCGAAAATCCTGCTGTTTGTCCCTCTCTCACCCACTGTGGAGCCAGGCAAGAAAGATTCTCATTCAAGACTGTGGAAGTGTAAAGGTCACATGGCTGTGGGATGACGTGTTGTGTTAATGTTGAACGGCAAATCGGACCAAGGAAGCTTTGACTCATGATTACAGAGGAGGGAATTTTAATGTTTCTGCCCAGTATGAAACAGGGGAGTTTGTGTCTGTTCAGCAAACGTGATAGTTTCACTTCAGAAAATGATGACCAAATAATGGAAACTATTGAAATTTTGATCAAAACTTAATTCCGAAAATGAACAAAGATCAAAGAAAAGTACAGCGCAGGAAGAGGCCCTTCGGCCCTCCAAGCCCACGCCGACCATGCTGCCCGTCAAAACTAAAATTGTCTATACTTTCGTGGTCCGTATCCCACTATTCCCACCCTATTTATGTATTTGTCAAGATGCCCCTTAAACATCACTCCTGCCGGAGGAGGTGGTGGAATCCTCCGTTCCTGCTTCCACCGCCTCCTCCGGCAGCAGTTCAAGCCACCCACTACCCTCTTTGTAAACAAATTGCGTCGTTCATCTCCTCTCAACATTACCGCTCGCACCTTAAACCTATGCCCCCTATTAATTGACCCCTCAACACTGGGAAAATGTCTCTGACTGTCTACTCCATCGAAACCCCTCATAATTTCGTAGACCTCATTCAGGTCGCCCGTCAACCTCCTTCGTTCCACTGAAAACAAACCAATTTTATTCAAACTCCCCTCATAGCTAATGCCCTCCATACCAGGCAACATGCTGGTAAATCTCTTCTGCCCCCTTTCTAAAGCCTCCACAAAAATATTAGACATCAATGTTTTTTTCAAATGGAAGTCTGTTATTTCCAATTACTGATTAATGCCCGCCGGATGTCGTGTTGTAGGTTTCATAGCAGCCACAGAAATTATCTAGCTCATTCCTGTACTCTGTCTCGTCATTGTTTGAAATGCGATCCACTATGGTGGTGTCATCAGCAAATTTGAAAATCGAGTTGGAGGGGAATTTGGCCACACAGTCATAGGTGAACAAGGAGTATAGTAAGGGGCTGAGGACAAAGCCTTGTTGGGCACCGGTGTTGAGGATGATCGTGGAGGAGGTGTTGTTGCCTATCTTTACTGATTGTGGCCTGTGGGTTAAAAAGTTTAGGATCCACTCACAGAGGGACGGAACTGAGGCCAAGGCCACGGCGTTTGGAGGTGAGTTTTGTAGGAATGATGGTGTTGAAGGCTGAGCTGTAGTCGATAAATAGGAGTCTGACATAAGTGTCTTTGTATCTAGATGTTCCATGGTAGAGTGCAGGGCCATAGACATGGCGTCTGCCGTGGACATGTTGCAGCTGTAGGCGAACTGTAGTGGATCAAGTCAATCCGGAAGGCTGGAGTCGATTCGTGCCATGACTAACCTTTGGAAGCGCTTCATGATGATGGATGTCAGAGCCACTGGACGATAGTCATTAAGGCACGCTGCTTGGATTTCTTTTGTGGTGATGGTCGTCTTCTTGAAGCACATAGGGACCTCAGATGGTTGTAAAACGAGGTTGAAGATGTCTGCAAATACCCCCGCCAGCTGATCCGTGCAAGATCTAGGTGCTCGTCCGGGCACCCCATCCGGGCCGGTGGCATTCCGTCGGTTTACCTTCGCGAAGGCTGCTCCGACGTCCGCAGTGATCTCTGATACAAGTTCATCCGCGGCTTCTGGGGGTGGAGGGCTTGTTCTCGCTGACCTCTTGCTCAAAGTGGGCATAGAATGCGTTGAGCTCATCAGGGAGCGGTGCATTGGAGCCGGCGAGTATACATGCCTCCATCGGATAGCCCATTATGTCTTGCAACCTTGCCATTGACACGGAGATTCGTTTGGCTAGCCTAGGACTCGAGCTTGGTCCGGAACTGTCTTTTGGCATCTTTGATGAATTTCTTTAGATCATATCTGACTTTCATGTACAGGTCAGGGTCGCCTGACTTGAACGCCTCAGACCTGGACTTCAGCCAGCAGTGGATATCCCTGTTCATCCAGGGTTTCCGGTTAGGAAGCATGCGGATTTGCTCCTTTGGCACACAGTCTTCTACACTCTTGTTTCCTTGCTTGCGGTTCCTGTGTCAAGTAGATGGGTCTGCGCGGCCGATCGTTCCGGGTCGGTGTCGGGCAATGGTTTGGCTTCACAGGTCTGTGGATGTCCAGACCGCACTGCGCCATGGATGGGTTGAAGGCCGGCAAGTGGATGACGTCTCTGGGGTCGCGGTTGCGGATGAACCGATGGCCGGTCCGGGTGTTGGTGCACAACACATAACGCTACTCTGCCAACCTCTATGCACTTCAAAGGATCCACGTGATTGCAGCTGCCTCTGCATGTTACATGCCTCCTTCTTCTTTTTGACCAGGGCCTAAATATCCTGAGTTCCAATAACATGCGCATGACCTGAGCAGTGACTTCCTCGTCCATTTCAACTACCACATCAAAATGTTATCATGTTTATCGAACATGTTTTTCAATTCATACATTGGTGAGGATTGCCTTCTATTAAAACATTTCCGCCAAGTAAACAATACTGTTGTATTTGCCCAAGGCCTTGTGGAAGACGAGCTGAGTAACCTAGACGGACTGTCTGAATTCACAGTGTTTCCCTCCTTTTCTCTTTACACTAAAAACAAATGTACTCAACTATTATGAACCAGACAGTCAGCCTGAACAACTGACATAACCAATCTCGATTGAACGGTGATATTTCCTCCCTCCACTATTTCCCATTTTCCTCTCCTCAGTAACCGTCAGATATCCCAGCATTACCGCACATTCTTCCACTTCATCAAGGTACACAATGGGTTGCAAGTGGTTAACTGAAACTGTTTGTTCCGTGACTGGAATTAATGTCGGTCTCGCTGGAACCCACCTGTGCCGCAGGAGAGATACCCACTCCTATAAATATGTCGATTAACGAGGGGCGGCACGTTGGCGCAGTGGTTAGCACTGCGACTGCAACGCTGAAGACCCGGGTTCGAATCCCGGAGTTTACACATTCTCTGCGTGGGTTTCACCCCCACAACCCAAAGATGTGCAGGTTAGGTGAATTGACCACGCTAAATTTCCCCTTAATTGGAAAAAATGTATATAATTGGGTACTCTAAATTTATTATAGAAAAATAAATAAATGAAGTGTTCATCGATCCGTCTCATGAATGTTCCCGTCCCGACAGTTTCAGGCAGTGATTTCCAGATTCCAACAGCCCGCTCAGTGATAAATGTTTTCTCACACCCTCTCTAAATGTTCTTTAAATCACGGCCTTCTCTGCACTAAGGAGAATTCCAGCTGGGGTCAAAGAGCGGTTCATACGATCCATCATAACCTTTCTACTCTTATACTCTGTACCTGGACTAATTAGAACGAGTATTTCACATACCTTTTTCAGGTCCTTATTGAACTTTTCAGACATCTTGAAGGATCTTCTGAGATGCATTCCAAGGTCGCTCTGGTCCTCTCTGCTTCCTATTGTCCGACTGTTCATTGTGCCCCCCTCGACGTTTTAGTCCTCTCAAAATGCATTACGTCACACCTTACAGTGTTAAGTTATTTTTGCTACTATGTTATACATCTAAACAGTCCGTCTGCATCGCCCTGCAATCTAAGTTTTTCGTCTTCGCTGTTTATCATAGAATCAGACAATTATTAGCGCAGAAGGAAGCCGTTCGGCCCATCGAATCTGCACCGGCCATTGGAAAGAGCACCCTACCGAAGCCCACAAGTCCACCCTACCCCCATAACTCAGTAACCCCTCCTAATCTTTTTGGACACTAAAGGCAATTGAGCATAGCTAATCCACCAAACCTGCACATCTTTGGACCGTGGGAGGAAACCGGAGCACCCGGAGGAACCCCACGCAGACACGGGGAGAACGTGCAGACTCCGCACAAACAGTGACCCAGGGGGGAATTGAACCTGGAACCCTGGAGCTGTGAAACAACTGTGCCACACCAGTAATTGTCCTAGCATCTGCGATGCTACAGATCGTACCTCCAACTTTCATGTGTACATCATCAATGTTTACTGAAAACAGTAGAGGAGGCAGCGCAAATTCCTGAAGTGGCCGACTGGATATCGGCTTCCTGTCACAGGAACAGTGATCGCCCATCACTTTCTGTCTGCAGCCAATAAGCCTATTTTGTTCGACCAGTCAAATTGCCCTGGATCCCAGATGTTCTTACCTTCTCGATCATAGTCATCATGTGAGAACTTGTTGAATGTCTCACTGAAGTACATCACCAGCTCTGTGTTGAGAAATGTACATCGACGCGTTAAACAATGGATCAAATTTGCAAGAACTGACCTCCTGATGACAAAGTAATGCTGTAATATCTTCATCATAAACTTCAACTGCTTGTTTTAACAATACACCCCGACCTAACAGCATCGAATTGATCCTTTTAGAATCTACAAAACCCCAATAGCTTTATGCTCCTCCAATAATTTTCTCAACCACATCCCTTCAACATCCTCGCCTTGCCTTAACTTGCCTGCGCCGAAAGTTCTGCAAATCTCTTGACACATATTTGCCGTTCTGACCGGCATTTTCAAAATAAAATATGTTCTTTGCAATAGCATCTTTGACCAGCGACTGGACAGTATACCCCCATGGGACTCAGTGTCATGTTTTACTTGTTAACCTTCAGGGTCGGTCTGGAAATCTCAGTTATTGTTTTTGCTGAAATGCTGACGTCGAGAGATCAAGAGAGACAATGGCCCGGACCTTGAGCCCCAAATAATGGAGTATTCCACATAATTCCTTCTGCAAACCCCACACACCGGTTTAAATTCAGAATTAGTGGGGTGCATACTGATGTTTCTACTGGGACTAGTCAATCAGAATATTATGCTAATCGTCTGGAACTCACACCACATTTCCTTATTACACAGTATTGTTCATTGCAAATCGACACTTTCAGTGGCGTTTCACAGGCACATAGATTTGAACCAGCAGGAGTTTGAAAGCACTCGCCACTTTCTCCGTTGCTCAGCAATAATCCAACAAAACATCCCATTCTTCATTTCGGGCCAGGCAGCCCTCCCAAACACATCCACGCCCGGCTCCGCTTCCTGCTCTCCGTAACTCCGCCTGTATAACCTCACTAACTCCACTGTTCTGTGTCACATCCTCCAAAGTCATTCCACCTTCCAACACCCTTTCGCACATCTCTGCCTTTCCGCCCTGGTATCCCCGGCTTCTCGCTGGTCACTGCACCTGATGTAATAACCCGGCTGCAGTTCACAACGCATTCCTTCCTTTCGGCACATTTGGCTTCTTTATATCAGACGCACAAAGAGGCGTGGGCGTCCTTGTTCACGATTCTCTTCAGGTTAACGTTCACGTTCAGTCGGCAGTTAGGAAGGCAAATGCAATGTAAGCATCCACGTCGAGGTGGTTAGAATACAAGACCAGGAATGTACTTTTGAGGCTTTATAAGGCTCTGGTCAGACCCCATTTGGAGTATTGTGAGCAGTTCTGGGCCCCGTATCTAAGGAAGGATGTGCTGCCTTGGAAAGGGTCCAGAGGAGGTTCACAAGAATGGTCCCTGGAATGAGGAGCTTAACGTATGAGGAACGATTGAGGACGCTGTGCCTGTACTCGTTGGAGTTTAGAAGGATGAGGGGGAGCTCTCATGGAAACTTACAGGATAATGTGTGGCCTGAATAGAGTGGACGTGGAGAAGATGTTTCCGCTTGTAAGAAAAACTAGAACCGGAGGACACCATCTCAGACTAAAGAGACGATCCTCTAAAACAGAGATGTGGAGGAATTTCTTCAGCCAGAGGGTGGTGAATCTGTGAAACCCTTCGCCCCAGAAGGCTATGGAGGCTAAATCACTGTGGCCTTAAGACGGAGATAGGTAGGTTCTTGATTAATAAGGGCATCAGGGGTTATAGGGAGGTGGCAGGAGAATGGGGATGAGAAAAATATCAGCCATGATTGAATGGCGGCGCAGACTCGATGGGCCGAGTGACCAAATTCTACTCCTATGTCTTATGATCTCGTAGTCCTCCACACGCCACCGCTACCTTCTCTGGTTCATAAGCATATCTTCATATATTTTCTGCTCTACCCGTGCCACTATGTGGTCCCTGACTTTCAGCTAAAAATATTCTTGCTACTAAAGATCCGCAGGACGCATGCTGCTGGGCACCTCCT